>NC_089801.1:40926552-40941552 GCF_029633855.1 Hoplias malabaricus | reverse complement strand
GAAAACAGAGAGATTGTGAGTGTTGGGTTTTCCTACTTGGACTGTGAGATTTCAAAAAAGGCTTTTCTGTAGAGTTGGGGTTTGTTGAATAATGTAAATTTTTGTTTCTTTGTTTAAAAATGTAATGTAGAAGTCTCTCTCTCTCTCTCTCTCTCTCTCCCACTCTTCCTCCTTCTTCTCTTAATCTTCTGTCACTTTCTTTCCCTCTCCATTGTGTGAGACGAGCTGGAGTATGCTGTGTATTCGTGCGTGAAGCTAAGGGTGTGTGCGTGTGAGATATCAGTTGTCTATCTGACCTGTCGTCTGATCCTGAGTGTGTGTGTTAAGTTACACAGAGTCACCTGCAGTGCACACGCACCTGTATCACAGGTGGCTTCACCTTTACTCCACCGTAAACATATTGATTCCATGTTAATTCTCCTGGAACTCCACCTGAACTGTTTCTTTAACTTCACCAAATCTCCATCATAAATCCACATTAATTGGGTCTTAGCTCCACCTTAAAGATCCAGGTTATCTCCATCTTACATCCACATTATCTGCTTTAAAGAGCTTAACTGCACCTTAAACAGCACAATTCCTCCTTAACTCCAGCACAACTGTGCTTTAAGACCATCTTAACAGTGTATCTCCAGCCTAATATTAATTCTACCTTAACTCCACCACAATTCTGCTTTAAGAAAGAGAGAAAGAGTGGGAAAGAGAGAGAGAGAGAGAGAGAGAGAGAGAGAGAGAGAGAGAGAGAGAGAGAGAGACAGAGCACTGTGATGTGGGTCAACAAGATTTCCATTATAAGCTGTAGATGACCGGTCACACAAAGTAACACATACATACACACACACACACACACAGTGCACAATTCAATATTGAGAGTGCACTGAGCTCACATGCTCTCTCTCTCTGTCTAACACTATCTCACACACACACACACGCACACACACACACACACACACACACACACACAAACCTCCCCCATTCTTATGAATAACCTGAGCAATTTAGCCTCTTTATACATCCACTGCACCTCTCTCTCTCTCTCTCTCTCTCTCTCTCTCCTCTCTCTCTCACACACACACACACACACACACACACACACATATACAGTACACATGTCTGTATGAGGCTGTAGGGTGGCGTAACAGGTAGTGTCGAAGTCACAGCTCCAGGGTCCATGTGGTCCGGTTTCATTCCACGGTTCAAAAACACGTATAAGTGAATGTGTGAGTGGAAAGACTGTCTCCCTTTCCAGGCTGTGTTCCTGCCTTGCGCCCAGTGATTCCAGATAGGCTCTGGACCCACAGTGACCCTGAACTGGATGAGTGGTTACAGACAATGAATGAATGAATGAATGAATTAATATTTCTGTGTGTGTGTATAGGAGCCTGAGCCATAACACACCGTGTGTATTTGACCAGGACCCATGGGATATGACCCTCGGGATATAAGAACCTGGGAATATAGGACCCTGGGGACATAGGATCCTCAGGATACAGTAACATGAGTGTATAGGACCCTAAAATAATACAGGATTATAGGCCCATATGAATAGAGGGATTCTGGGGATATGGGATCCTGGATAAATTAGAAAACGGGAATTTAGGGTACTAGGAAAAGAGGGCCTCAAAAATATAGTACCCTAGGTTTATAGGATCCTAGGGCAAGGGGATACTGGGAAAATTGGAACTTGATTATGTAGGGTGTTGGGAATATTGATATATGGGAATATAAGGCCATGGAGTATTAGGGCCACAGGATCAGAAATATAGGACCCTAAGAATACAAGACACACAAAATCCTCAGGAATGGTGCAATGGGAACATGTGGAATTCAGGATAACTCCTGCATTTTTCCATATTGAAAAGAAAGTTTCCTGGAAAGAGCCATAGGAGCATAGTGTTGATCTCTTTAGTTTGTTCTGTCCTCTTCACCCTGTAACCGGACCGCCATTACACTGAAATTCTGGCTACTCTCCTGACATAGATACACACACACACACACACACACACACACACACACACACACACACACTCACACACACATATTCTCTGTTCTCTCTATCTCTTAATACAGAGGCACTCTGAAACCAGTCACACATTCAAACGACCTCACACGGCATATTTTTAAATTCACACACACACACACACACACACACACACACACACACACACACACACTTTCCTCATACATGCATATTCAAACACACAACTTATGGTAGGTCACGAAGCTCAGCAGCAAAGGAGTTAATTACAGAGTGATCAATAATTCATTAATCCGTCAGAACAGATCACACACTCTCCTACACACACACACGCAAAACCTTCGAGTAAGCATTTCCTCCTAAAAACAGAGCAAGAATGTCCTGACAGATCGCGGGTGCTTAAGCGGATTCCCTCTGTAATGGATTAACCCTCCTGCTGAGGTCAGGATCACTCTAGCGTACGTTGATTGATTAGGTCTAGTGAGAGGCACGTCTCCATAATGACACATCAGCACTTTCTTGTTGCATGGCTGATGTGTGGACCCTTATTCTTGTTAATGCTCTTCCTTGCTGCTAAATTTCAGAGGGAATCAAAAGGTTTGCTTTAAAAACCACTGTCCAATCAGGAGTGGTGTTCCCTGCTGTATCTAGGCATATTGACTCAGGCAAGAAATGTCATTGATTAAGCCTTCAGGAGCTGAAATGTAGACACATGAAATGGCAGAGAAAACAACCAATCATATTCAGGCTTACAATGTGTTGGACTACTCAGTGAAACCCATTAGCAATTACAATGGGTTAATATAGCCACCACTTAGCAACCATGTTTTAACCCTAAATGGGCTATTAACAACCACCTGGGATATATGAGCAAGGCAACATCAATGCAACAGTTTGAGTTACTACCTTTGGAAACTCAGAGCAATCTTTTCGGAAACACCATCTACTACCTGGCAACACCTTAACAACACCATAGCAACAACCTAACATCCACCTGGGATATCAGAGCAACAACTCACCAACCACTAAGATCACCAAAGCAAACATTTGAAAAACAAAGCAACAACATAGCAACCACCTAGCAACCACCTGGGAATGGTTTAAGGTGCACAATTTGTTTTTTTTTCAGTTGATTATTGACATTATCGACACAGTCCTAACTCCAGAAGCTCTGGTTAGATCTTTTGATCTTTAAACCTTTGATCTTTTTACACACAGCAACCAATTTTCTCAGATGTGTTTTCTTATTAGAATGTCGCCCTGGCAACTTTATGATGTCCTGCAGTGGTAGCAGTGCTAACACACACATACACACACACACACACACACACACACACACACACACACACACACACACACACACACACTGACGTGAGAGGGTATGGTTTTTGCCTGTGTGTGTGTGTGTGTGTGTGTGTGTGTGTGTGTTTGTGTTTCTCTCTAGGTATGTGTGTGTGTGTGTGTGTGTGTGTTTTTGTGTTTCTCTCTAGGTATGTGTGTGTGTGTGTGTGTGTGTGTGTGGTCCTTGTAGACTCCAGGATTCAGAGACTCAAACTCAGATCAGACTCTGACATCACCCATCAGAACACTCTGCACCTCCTGGACTAACACACCTCCTTTTACCGCAAACCCACCCTCTTTTTCTCTCTCTATCTCTCTCTCGCTTTATCTCTCCCTCTCTTTTCACTCTCTTTTTCTCTCTCTCTTCCCTCCTCAAACAGAGCAGGTAGAAACAGATCTCTCCCATATATTCACCCCTGGCTTCATCAGGAGAAAGAGAGAGAGAGAGAAAGAACGAGTGAGAGAGATAGAAAGAGAGTGAAAGAGAGAGAGCGGGGGATGTGGGGAGAGAGAATAGAGGAAGGGAAAAAAAAGAAGACAGGCAGAGAGTAGTGATGAATCGAGCTGCAGAGCTGCAGTTCGGAGGAAAAATAGGTTAGCACTGGCCTTCTGCTCCTCAGCCTACTTCCTTCGCTCCGAAAAAAACAACGACAGAACAGAAATGAAAGGGAAAAAAAAAAACAGAACAGTGATTTTACAGCAGTGACCAGTCACCGAGACCTGAATCCATGTAATATTTAGCTAAAAACCTACAACTTATAGCTTTGGCAGGCTTTTTAACAATATTTTAGCACTTAAAACATATTAACTACAAACATAGCCACTTTGGCTCCACCGACAAATCTTGCCAATCAAGTCGCAAATAATTACTGTTACTGTTAGAGCTTGCCAAGGATATAAAGAATATAAAGAATATAAAAACCTGAGAAAAAAGTTAAAAAGAATTGAATTAAAACCTACAAAAACTCTCGTTTCTGCTAGCTTCCCTATAGTATTTACAGTAGTAAGTAAGTGCTAAGATAATCCTGATGGACATTAGCATATTTTGGCTGTTTTAGAGCAAACACAGACATCAATAACTCAGGAACATCAAACGTTAAACAAAAGTTGATAAGAAAGCATAAGATACAGCTTACATCTGCTGTCACACCTAAGGGATTTGCAATAATATGCAAGTGCTAAGCTAATTCTAGTGGACATTAGCATTATATTTTGGGTTAAAACAAAGACATCTGAAGTTCATGAACATTAAAAGTTTAGGAGAAATTAAGGAGAAATGTACAAAAACATGAATTTCTGCAATAATAATAAAAATATAGTTTACAATATTATGGTAATGCTAAGCTAATACTTGTCATTATGAATATAATTTAATCAAACACAGGCATTTGAAACCTGTAACATTTCTTGTATTACTTTTATGAATAAAAATATTATACATTTTAATTGATTTCTAAATAAGTAACTAATATAGTATAGTTTAGTTATTGAATTAACATAATTAGCATATTGATAAAACAGACAAATTAAAACAGTCTTACATGTAAACACAGAGTGGCTAAATTGGTCTATTCTAGTGTTCACCTTTAGGTTAGTACTTCAAATGGTGTCCAATTTCTTTGCTTGCAAAAGGTCACAGTGAATGTTAATGGGATCCAAAGGGTTAACAAAGGGTCCCAGATGCCCGAGAGCTGCTCCATCTTTCACCACAATTAGAAATGACCCAAGAGTGTAAAAAGGGTTGCATTGCCCAGAACTTCATCTCAGCAGCAAGTCTATGAGCTATAAATATCTGAGAGGAAAATGGAAATGATAACGCGGCTAAAACTTAGCAGCTGAATCCAGCAGTTTTTAGCTCTGGCACCATAAGGATCTGGACAGAGACCACTTCAGACCAGACCCTCACAACTGGCCCCTGTCCATTATGCTATTAGCCCAGTGCCAGCTAGAATCAGGATCAGAGAAACACGGAGGATACACCTACAGCTTTAGCAACATGACTAATTCACTTACATCACTTAGCTTTTTACTGGGTTTTTTATTAACACATACACATAGACACACACACACTCGGGCCAGGTGTTGTAGCCAAGAAATAAAGAAACATTAGTGAGTTTAAGCTAATTCCTTTGTTGTTTTTGTAAAGGATTCAAATCAGAATGCTCTAAGACTTGTCCTCATCTAACTTATGGACCTAAGACAGGTCAATGACACATCCAGACCAAGTCTAAATATGACCAGAAGAGCTGGATTAAAGGGCCCCAAGACCAAGGCAAGTCTGAGTCTGAGTCAATATTTACTCCTAACAGGGACTGAAACTAAGTCAGGACCAAATCTAGACCAGAAGACTGAAAGAAAACCAGATCAAAGTGAAGAGCTGGATTAAAGAAGATCAAGAGGGAGACCATTACTCAGACAAAGTTCAGTTAATTCTGAGACAGAGATGAGACATTGTCAAGACAAAAGTGTTAATGCGACAGTGACCAGTTCAAGACTGAATCTAAATGAAAACAACATGAAGACCAAATTTAAGTAGCGCCAAAGTCCAGTCTAAAGAAAGCCAAAGGCAGACTCTAAAGACTAGGTCTTAAGACCAAGAAAACCAAGGTAGTCTAAAGACGAAGCCTAAAGAAAGCCAAGTTAGAATCTAAAGATCAAGTCTAAACCAAGTCTAAAACAAGCCTAAAATATTGAAATCAAGTCAAGACAGAGCCTAAAAACAGTTAATAATGCATGTAGACTGATTTTAAAGAGGTCCTAGACCATTTCCAGGTCAGGACCTCAACATAGAGGCTAAAGAAGTTAAGTCTAATAGGGGACTAAATGGGATCTAGGTCTCATCAAGACTATGGATAAATGGGCCTTAGCCCAAATCAAAACCAGATCAAACTGACCGTGCATCCAAGTCAATACTGAATTAAGACCAGAAGTACTGAGACTAAGTCAAAGCTCAGTCTAATAGAACAACTTGAGACCAAGTCAAGGTCCATTAGTGCAATTACAGAGTCTACTAAACAATCTAAGTTCCAAGATGAAGACTAAAAAGAGTCGAGACCAAGGCCAGGTTTAACTAGATCAAGTTGAGTAAAGTCTGAAAGGGGTCATGCAGTCAAGGACAAGTTTGAAGGTGACAGTGATGAGATCAAGATTGAATCTAAAGACAAGAAAATGCAGCTGTCTGAGGGAAAAGGGAGGAATGAGTAGGTAGCTAAATAAATAAATAAACAGGTAAATAAATAAAAAATAAATAAACTATCAAGGGACACAGCCTAAAAATGACAGCAGAGTTAAATTTACACCCGCCTCAGTGTCCAGCTAAACCACACATCGTTATCTTCATGGGGACAAGGGTTTGATGTGGGGTGTGGGTATGGGAGTTTTTAAGATGACAAACAGCAGGTAGCAAGAAATGGTGGACACAAAACACATGCAATTATGGGAAATAGACTGCAGTAGACAGCCTAATTGATCCAAAAACATAGCCATATTTTTAGGAGTGTCTGAAAACATGGTGGACAATTTTCAGTGCACTCAAACAATCCCACAATGCACCACAACAAGTATTGTACTAACTATGGCTGTTTCTCAGTACGAAGTACATCAAGGTTGAACTGCTGTACTTGGTAGTACAAACTTGACGAGTACAAACTCCCGTGGACGCTGTGGTTGTTATGTAATTGGAACACTGGTGTACTTGATGAGTCAACGTCTCCATGGCGTAAAAACATTAATAGCACTGAGGTTGGTGCGAAATGCATTCTGGGATATCTGACTCTCTCAAGTCTACAGAAGTCAATAACAAGTCCGGGTATTTGAACTGTACTTTTGGACTTTTAAATGGAACAGTACTTGAGCTGAGTCTGATGATGTTTCCCAAGAACACGAGAACACAAGTACAGACAAGAACCCGTATTGAGAAATGGCTTATGTGCACCAGTGGATAGCAGATTACCCATAATCCATTGCATCACTTGTTAAAAACCTGCGTGAAGACATGTCCAACATTTTTCACTACCTGCTGAACTCAATTCCTTATAATAGTGCACTTCACTGTGAGTAATGTAGGGAATAAGGAACATGGAGACATTTCGGACACAGCAATGGTTTACTTTTAACTCTGCTTTGTCTACCCCTGATCTTCAGAAGGACTGTCTCAACTAGGGACAGTGTGGACCAGGACAAACACACACACACACACAAACACAGAGAGACTAAACATAATCAGAATTTCAACACAATCAGATAATCACCACTGCTCGGAGGAGAACGCTGTTTAAATTGCAAACTTGTAGTAAGAATTTAAGGTGGAACATCTTAGTAACAATAATTTAATGGGGAACCTGTTTGTAGGAAAATTTATGGTGGAACTTGTTATTAATAGTAAGATTGTGTGGTAGCCGTACGTATAATTTAAGGTGGAACCTGTTAATAGTGAAAGCATAAAGTGGTACCTGTTAATATGAAAAATTTTAGGTGGAACCTGTTCATGGTAATAGTTTAATGTGGTACTCGTTTGTACTTATTTTGGCAGCTGTGTTGGAGCAGTAATCATTTTTGTACATTTTAAACATGTTACCAGTGCTTGCTGTTTAAGGTGGTAGCTGTTGTTAGTAATACTATAATGTGGTACTTGTTTGTACTTGTAGTTGTAGAGGTTCAAGCAGTGTTCAAAGAATTTAAGGTGGTATCTTAATTTACGAAGATTTTTAATGTGTATGTTTTTGTATATATTTTGCAGTGTGTGTTGTATATTTTTTTACTGGTGGTACCTGCAGTGGTAGTGTTTTAAAGTGATACATGTCAGTATTAATATGAGGAGGTACCTGTGTGTTGCAACAATTTAATATGGTACCTCTTAGTGGTAGTGTGTTAAAATCATGTGTCAGTATTGGTATTTGTTGTGGCAGCTCTACAGGACAGTGATAACAGTGGACCTGTTTAAGGTTTTATCTGTTAGTGTTAGTGTTTTAATGTGGTATGTGTCAGTAGTATTGAGGTAGTACCTGAAATAATGTTTGATGATACGTGTTTGTACTTGTTCTGGCAGCTGTATTTGGGGTAGTGATAGTAGTGGGCTTGTTTTAAGGTGGTACCTGTTAATGGTTGTGTTTTAAGGTGGTAAGTGCCAGTACTGATATGAGGCAGTACTGGTCTTTGTTAATGATTTAGGGTGATACCATTTTGTATTTGTTGTGGCTGCAGTATTTGGAGAGGTGATAGTAGTGGACTTGTTTTAAGATGGTACCTGTTATTGGTAGTGTTTTAAGGTGGCACGTGTCAGTATTGATATAAGGTGTGATATCTGTCTTTTGTACTGAATTAAGGTGGTACCTGTTTGTACTTGTTGTGGCAGCTGTATTTAGAGCAGTAGTCTGAGATGGAGCTTATGGTGTCTGTGTTGAAATTATTTTATGTGGTATATTTCATTACTGGTGGTAGGGGTGGTATCTCTCAGCCATAATTAAGGTGGTACTTGTTTGTACTTCTTGTGGCAGCTGTACGTAAAATAGTGAAAGAAGTGGACTTGTTTTCATGTGGTACCTGCTAATGGTAGTGTGTTAAGTTGGTATATGTCAGTATTGATATGAGGTGGAACCTGTCTGTTGTACTGAATTCAGCTGGTACCTGTTTGTACTTGTTGTGGCAGCTGTATTCAGAGCAGTGGTCTGAGCTGAGGCTCATGGCGTCTGCGTTGCCTCCAGTGAAGGTGTTGGTGGGTGGAAGCTCTTGGACAGCCTGGTGCTTCTTGCCCTCTGCGGGGGGAGAGTTGGGCTGTAGGTGGACGGCCGGCAGAGGTGAGCTGGACTGGTAGTGCCGGGCAAGGTCAGGGCTGGACTGGTGTCTCCTGGTGCCTAGCCGGGGGCTGGATGGGTCTCCGTTGGCTGCGGAACAATAGCGGGCCGCAAGGCGTTCACTGGCGCTGGTGACATCGTCCTCTTCCTCGTCCTCATCCAGTGTGGCCCTCCGGCAGCCATTCACCGTGACAATGCCACTGTAGAGTGAGCGCTCAGCCTTGGTGCCAGTGCTGCCTCCTCGCTTGTCCCTCCGGGGCTTCCGTCCTCGCTCGGACGTGGGTTTGAGGGCTGCAGGGGCCTGGGGGCTGAAGAAGTCCTCCTCTGGCTCCTTCTTTCCCGCCTCGTAGCCATTCTTGGCCTGAGAGCCACACTGCCGTGCCGTCACCACCAGCAAGATCACCAGGATCACTGCCGCTGCGCCCGCCAAGACCCCCACCGCCACACTGAGGCGTTGTTTCCCTAAAGCTCTCTCTGAGTCTGGGTCACCCGCAATGTCCAGAGACAGGGGGGCAGAGAGACTACGGGCCACCTGCAGGAGACAGAGAGGGAGTGAGAGGAAAGGGAGAGAGATATGATGTGATTGAGATAAGCAATACAAAACAGTAGGGAGACAAGTTTGAAAAAGAAATGCAATGAAAAGTGAAAATGTAAAGATGGGGGAAGGGGAGAAAGAAGGGGAGATGGGGGAGTGTAAGAGGGATGACAGGAGGTGTGAGAAAAAAAAGCAATAAAAAAGAGTGAATAGACGAATTAGGAATATGGAAAAAATGTGGAAAATTGGAAAAATATGAAAAAGAGAAAGGGCCGGGGGAGAGATGGTAGGAAAGAGGAAGTGGTAAAAAAATGGGAAGAGAGAGAGGATTGCAAGTGGGATGATAAATGATAGATGTGTTGTGTGAGTATTGTACCTGGCTGTGTGTGTGTGTGTTATGAAGTGTTTTGAGTGTGTTTAGGTATTTGTTTCATGCAGGGTGTACTGTAAATGACTGTGTGTATATTATACAGAACTACTCTAGGTGTGTGTGTGTTTGTGTGTGTGTAATAGGAGCTGTGTGTGTATAGGTAATGAGTCAATGTTAAACACTGTAACACATCTCTGATATTTCCTGCTGCTGTTCAGTAGTGTCCGGACACAGCCCACAATGCACCTCTGTTTTGGGGTATGTGTCTGCACTCATTTTAAATTCTGCACCACTCCATCCCTCGTTCCATCCCTTGCTCCTACTGTCCTCCGCCGGAGTAAACACACACTGTGCTGCATTCAATACAGTGGGACACTTGTGTAGTGTTTAATGAAGGAGGCAATAAAGTCAATGGGACACAATGGACCTGTGTGTGTGTGTGTTTGTGCCTTCTGTTGTGTCTACTGTGTGTCTAGTGTGTGCCCTTGTGCATCCATTGTGTCTCTATTGTGTCTCTATATGTCCCATAGTTTTTGGACACCCTTATAATGAATGAATACACGCTTATAAGTGAACACTCACCCAGTGCTGGTGTGTGGAACAACTGCATTCTCTGGAGTGATGGGAGAGTGTGAGAGCCAGAACTAACCCTGACTGTGTAATTTTTTTTTCCTGTTATATCCCAGTCATGGGTCTATTGTCTCTGTGTCTTTGTGTTGTCCACTGTGTTTAGCTCTTGTTTTAATTGTGTCTCCCCCAGGAGGTGCATTTTCTGGGACACTTCAGTCTGAGGATCGCTGGACATGCCATGCACCCTGTTTCGGAAGTTTGGGGACACTGTGTGCTGTCTTCTCATCATTGGTCCATCTCAAATATAAGAGAATGACAGTTGTCGCCTCAGATCAATGTCCTACTTGTGTTAGAGCTGGAATGCACTAGTATGTAAAATTATGATAATTTATGCATAGTTGCATGCTAAACTTTCAGTGTGTCTTCTGTGTGTGTGCGTGTGTGTGTGTGTGTACTGTGTACCCGGTTTGTCTATCACTAATGTGTCTGGGATCCAATGCTGAGTCTTCCAAGAGTCATCAAAAAAAAAAAACAAAAAAAAAAAAAACAAGAAATGTGTCCCCAACCACCTAAAGGAGAAGACCAATGTGACCACTATATCTCTAGCCAAGTGTCCACACCAAGCAGTACACTGGGACAAGGACTGGAGCTGAGTAAGATCCCTGTGATTAGTTTTATTCTAAATAAAGTAAGTGTTATTGTGTCCCCAAACTATTGGCAGGTAAACTAAAGCATGATGGGCTAGTTGGCTGTGTGTTACCTGAGCATCCACTAGGGTGGCATTGGTGAGACTCTCGTTGATAAAGACGTGGACGAGGGCCGTGGTACAGAGCGAGGGAACTCCGCTGTCGTTCACCCTGACGACCAGGCGGTGGAGCCCCCGGTGCCTACGCTCCAGTGGCTCTGCCAATGTGATCACGCCACTGCTCGGCCCAATCTCGAACAGACGGAAGGGGTTCCCTCCGACCAACGAGAACCGCAGGTCAGCATTGGAGCCTGCGTCTCCGTCCGACGCCATCACGGTTCGAACCACCGTGCGTGCACCACTGGCTGGAGGTAATAGTGTGTACGACTCGTTAGCAGGAGCTGTGACTGATGGAGCATTGTCATTTTCGTCCGTGACAAACAGGGACACCGTGGCTGTCGCAGATCTGGGAGGTTCTCCTCCATCCACGGCTCTAACCCGGAACGTGTAGGTGCTACGACTCTCACGGTCGAAAGAAGAAGCAGAAAAAATGGTGCCAGTGTTGTTCTCAATAGAGAACATCTCCTGTTTCCGTCCTCCTTCCTCCTCGTCCTCGTCTTCCTCCACAAACAGACTCAGTTCCGCATTTTCACCTTCGTCTGCATCTGTAACCGTCACCATTCCTACAGGGCTGTTTGCCAGAAGGTTCTCCTTGACGTAGAAAGTAAAGACTTCTTGGACAAATTTGGGCGCATTGTCGTTCCTGTCCGTAATTTGGACAACAACAGTTGCAGACCCTTGTAAAGAAGGCGACCCTTTGTCCCTAGCGATCACCCGGAATTCGTACCGTTCCCGTTGCTCCCGATCTAAGGCACCAGTTGCACGGATATCCCCATTATCAGCATCAATGTAAAATGCTCCATTTACTGATGCATCCAGAGAGTATGCGATCTCTGAGTTTTTGCCACTATCAGCATCCGCTGCGACCACAGTCACCACTCGTTCTCCCGGTGCGTTGTTCTCTGCAAAGTGAACTTCCACTAAGTTCTGTGCAAAGGAAGGAGCATGGTCATTTATGTCCACCACCTTAACCATCAGGGTACTGTTACTGGACAAGCTTGGGCTTCCCGAATCAACGGCTACAATTGTGACGCTGTAATCCTTAACTGCTTCATAGTCCAAGAGCGCTGAGGTGTGCAGGAAGAACTTCTTCTTATTTCGCTCAAAGGCGTCATCCGTGGGTGGAGGAGGCGGAGCGAGTGCATTTTCCCCAGCAGGTTTCAGTGTAAATGGGACATCACCCACAACCGTGCAGGTCACAGCACCGTTCTCCCCTTGATCACGATCTGATACTTGCACCAGAGCAACAGGAGTGTCCACGAGGACATTCTCTGGAACCATAGCTGCACCATCCCGTACAAGGATGCGTCCGATTTTGCGGATTTCAACAACAGGCACGTTGTCATTCTCGTCTCTGACATTCAGGATGACAGTGGCACGGTCAGTTCGAGGTGGCTGCCCGCGGTCCCTGGCAGTTACGGTAAAACGTAGTTGTGAAACTTCCTCGCGGTCAATTCGGTGCAGGACACTCAGCCAGCCAGAAGCTTCGTCAAGTCTCAGGAGGCGTCTCACAGATTCTGTGGCAGCACCAAAGACATATTCCACCTGTCCATTCACTCCAATGTCACGGTCAGAAGCTCGTACCTGGAGCACTGGAGTCCCAGGTGGGGTGTTTTCTGCCATTTCAGCTTCGTACACGGCTCTCTCAAACCGTGGGCTGTTATCGTTTACGTCTGTGATTGCAACTCGAAGCAAAGCCTGCGAAGATCGAGGTGGATTTCCGCCATCTCGAACCCGGAGCATGAGTTCGTAGGAGTCTCGCGCTTCTCTGTCAAGTGGGCCTTTGACAATCAACTGAGGCTGCTTCTGTCCATCAGGTGTGTCTGCGACCTGCAGCTCAAACACATTGCTCCGCCCTGCAGGAACTGTCCCTGCCTCTTGGCTCCGCCTCCTGTCCGGTGTTCCATTGTTGCTTCCGGTTGGCACGCTAGCGCTAGCAGGCCGCCGCTGGTCCCGACTGTCTTGAACAAGTTCGTAACGATCAATGCCATTGCGGCCGAAGTCCCGGTCGGTTGCTGTGGGTAGAAGGTACAGTGTTCCTATGGGACGGTTCTCTTCCACGGACAAGGTGAGCACTGGAGATGGGAAGGTAGGTGTGTTGTCGTTGACGTCGGTGACCACAATGCGCCCTTCGAACAAGTCCACCCAGCTTTGGAGTGGCCCGATAACGGACACCTCGAAGTCCAGAAAGCACTCGTTCTCATCGAAGATCATCTGGCACTGGGGCAACTTTTCCCGGTCAATCCTCCGGCTGCTGGTGGTCAGCTCCTCCTCGTCACATTGTCAATCTGATCCAGTCTCAGTGAGGTCCGACGCCTAGTGCCGGAGGTGACAAGCCGGTAGGCATCCCGATGCCGAATCGTCGGACGTCCGCTGGACCTTCCTCCGCGATCCCTGTAGCGGAGCGCTGAGTGTGCTGGGGTGAGCTGAGTCAGCAGCTGGAGGACCAGCACGAGGTAGCAGCGCAGCAATGCCTCAACTCTCTCGCTGCCCAAGGTGTCTGATCGTCTCTCTTCAGTCTTCTCTCACTCTTTCTTCTCTCTTTCTTTCCTCTCAAGCTTCTGCCTGGCCAGATCCCTGCTCCCAAGACAATCCAGGTCAGTCAAGTCTTCCCAAAAATCCCTCTAGTTCCTTCAGTCCGTTAGTTCCGTTAGTTCTCCAGTCACGTTCATGCGCAGTCCAAGCGGAATATCCTTGAACGGAAAAGCCCATCTCACTTCCATCCAGAGAAGGTCCCGCCAGAGTCCACTTCCAGATGGATTTCAGCACATGCCCACCGTACCGAAACACCACAGAGGGACGCCTGGATTGATAGATGTCCGTCCACACGTGTCCCTTCCCAGCAGAGGAGTTGCAGCCCCCGCTCACTTTCTCCGCTTCATTGAGATGCTGCGGTCCCTCACTGTTAAACTGCCAATGCAGCAGAACACAAAAGGGAGAGAGATCCGTCCGTGACTTCAGACGTCTCTCTCTCGCTCCCTCCTCTTCTCTCTCTCCCTCCTCTCCTCGGTCTCTCACTCTACTCCTCTGACTCAAGCACTCCCCTCTCTCTCGCTTCTCTCTCTCTCCTCTTCTCTGCTCTCTCCTTCTCTCTCTCTCTTCTCTATCCCTCTCTCTCTCTCTGCTCTCACTCTCTGCCCTTCTCTCATCGCTCTATCCCCTCCTCCTTCAGCGTCGCTCTTCTCTTCTCTCTTCCCTCTCCCTCTCTCTCTCTCTCTTCAAAGTCTCTGCGCAGGATCCCGTCCGCTTCTCTTCTCCTCTCTCTCTCTCTCTCTCTCTCTCCCTCCTTCTCTCTTTCTGTGCTGCAGTCTGTAGTTGAAGCGAAGGCGAGCCGTGCCGTTGCTTTTTCTTTCGTCAAGAAGAGTGATTCCTGCGGAAGGGGAGCTGAGTGTGCGTGTGTGTGCTGAGTGTGTGCTGAGTATGTGTGTATGTGCTATGTGTGTATGTGTGTGTGTGTGTGCACTGAGTGTGTGTGTGGAGTGTGTAAAAGTCCCGCATTCTCCTCCTCCTCCCCTCACCTGCACGTTCTAGCACTTCTCTCCAATGATGCTGCAGTCTCTCTCTCTCTCTCTCTCTCTCTCTCTCTTGCTCTCTTTCTCTCTCTCTCTC
>NC_089801.1:40640012-40858987 GCF_029633855.1 Hoplias malabaricus | reverse complement strand
ACACACACACACACATGTGAATAAAACAAGCACCAAAACCCTGTGGTTTTCACTTTTTCTATATAAACACCACTGTAGACAGTCAGAAAGGTTGTCAGGTGAGAGACAGACAGAGAGAGAGAGAGAGAGAGAGAGAGAGAGAGAGAGAGAGAGAGAGAGAGAGACTGTTTAAACATGCTGGTAAACCCACTGCATTCTTGTGTTTAGATCTGATGTTGATTACTCAGCAGGTCAGAGAACACACACTCAGCTCAGAGGATCAATCAGCATACAGGCACACACACACACACACACACACAAACACACAGGAACTGAGTCACTGATCAATAATGACACATTACTGACCACAGTGAGAGAGAGAGAGAGAGAGAGAGAGAGAGATAGAGAGAAATCCCAGTGACTCGTGATTCAACACTGATTCACATCCCAGCCACTCCTGAGTCGACTCAGACTCAGGTTATGTTGATTCATGGATTGTCTTCCAGTGGCTTGTGATGTGACTCATTGACTCATGATTCGATTCAGACCTGATTCACAGTGAGTCATGATTTCACTGTGACACAATTACCAGTGATACTCCTGAAGGAACTTTGAATGATTCTCAGTGTCTGGTAACTCAGCTTGGAATCAAAGCCCAATGACCCATGAGTTAACACTGAGTCGCACCTTAGTGATTCCAGTGCTTAGAGTCAATTCAGAGTCACATCCAATTCTGTGATATTGACTTCTTTCAGATTAGATTCAGATGTAGAACTTTATCCCACTATCTCTTTATACTGAACACATTTGTTATCATTTATTATTTGATTCAGATTAAATATCAGTATTTAATCAGCTTAAAATTGAATCAGAGTGACTCCTGACCCAACTCTGACTCAATTCCTAGTGCCTCGATTATCTCCACTCATCAGGCTGCCTCACTCACCCTGTCACAGATGGACAGACAGACGGATTTGTTCCTTATTCTCAGTGATAAAGAGAGAAGCTGATCATAAACAAAGTAACTAAATTCCAGCATATGTTCACTGAGAGAGTGAGAGAGAGAGAAATAGAGAAGAGTGAGAGATAAAGAGACAGAGGGAGAGAGAGGAGAGAAAAATAGCTTTTTATAAACCCTGACAGATTCATGTGAATCTGTTCCCTTCAAGCGTGATAATTCACACTCATTTACACCTGCTGCTTCCAGAACAGAGAGAGAGAGGGAGAGAGGGAGAGAGAGAGAGAGAGAGAGAGAGAGAGAGAGAGAGAGAGAGAGAGAGAGAGGGAGGGATGTAGGGAGAGAGATATGTAGGGACAGAGTGTAAAAGTGGAGGAAAAGAGATTTTGTAAAGTTTTCCTAAAGCAGAAGAGAAAGATGTGGATGTAAGAACAGTGACACTGATAGTAGACAGGCTTGTGTTATAGAGCATGACTGGAGGATGGGTCGGAGGATGGATGAAGAATGGGTGGAGGATGAATGAAAAATGTATGAGGATGACTAGATTATGGGTGGAAGATGGATGAAGGATGGATAAAGATGAGTGTAGTGTGATATCTGAGTGGAGTAAAATAGAGTAGGTCTGGAGATGGTGGATAACAGACTTACAGTATATAGGTAGAAGATGAATGGAGGGCGAGTGAAGTATGCATGAAGTATAGATGGAGAATGGATGGAGGATGAGTGACAGATGATTGAAGGATGGATAAAGGATATGTGGAGGTGTGTGGAGGTAAAAGGGTAGCAGTGCAGGTGTTGGTGAAAGGGGGTAGAAGTGGGTCTGTCTGGGGGGAAATGGGGTAAGAGTGAAGGTGTGTGGGGCGAAACGGGGTAGGAGTGAATCTGTCCGGGGGAAAACAGGGTAGGAATGGAGATGTGTGGGGGGAAATGGGGTAGGAGTGGATCTGTTTGGTTGGAAATGGGGTAGGAGTGGAGGTGTGTGGGGAGAAATGGGGTAGTAGTGAAAGTGTTTGGGGGGAAATGGGGTAGGAGTGAATCTGTCTGGGGGAAATGGGGTAGGAGTGGATCTGTTTGGGAGAAAATGGGGTAGGAGTGGAGGTGTATGGAGGGAAATGGGGTAGGAGTGAAGGTGTGTGGAGGGAAATGGGGTAGGAGTGGATCTGTTTGGTTGGAAATGGGGTAGGAGTGGAGGTGTGTGGGGAGAAATGGGGTAGTAGTGAAAGTGTATGGGGGAAATGGGGTAGGAGTGAATCTGTCTGGGGGAAATGGGGTAGGAGTGAAAGTCTATGGGGGGAAATGGGGTAGGAGTGGATCTGTTTGGGAGAAATGGGGTAGGAGTGGAGGTGTATGGGGGGAAATGGGGTAGGGGTGGAGGTGTGTGGGGGGAAATGGGGTAGGAGTGAAAGTCTATGGGGAGGAAATGAGGTAGGAGTGAATCTGTCTGGGGGAAATGGGGTAGGAGTGGATCTGTTTAGGAGAAAATGGGGTAGGAGTGGAGGTGTATAGGGGGAAATGGGGTAGGAGTGGAGTTGTGTGGGGGGGAATGGGGTAGGAGTGGAGATGTGTGGGGGGAAATGAGGTAGGAGTGAAGGTGTATGGGGGAAATGGGGTAGGAGTGGATCTGTTTAGGAGAAAATGGGGTAGGAGTGGAGGTGTATGGGGGGAAATGGGGTAGGAGTGGAGGTGTGTGGGGGGGAATGGGGTAGGAGTGAAGGTGTATGGGGGAAATGGGGTAGGAGTGGAGATGTGCGGGGGAAATGAGGTAGGAGTGGAGATGTGTGGGGGGAAATGAGGTAGGAGTGAAGGTGTATGGGGGAAATGGGGTAGGAGTGGAGATGTGTGGGGGGAAATGAGGTAGGAGTGAAGGTGTATGGGGGAAATGGGGTATGAGTGGAGATGTGCGGGGGGAAATGAGGTAGGAGTGGAGATGTGCAGGGGGAATGAGGTAGGAGTGGAGATGTGCGGGGGGAAATGGGGTAGGAGAGGAGATGTGCAGGGGGAAATGAGGTAAGAGTGGAGGTGTGCGGGGGTAAATGGGGTAGGAGTGGAGATGTGCGGGGGGAAATGAGGTAGGAGTGCAGATGTGCGGGGGGAAATGAGGTAGGAGTGGATCTGTCTGGGGGGAATGGCGTAGGAGTGGAGATGTGCGGGGGGAAATGAGGTAAGCGTGAAGGTATATGGGGGAAATGGGGTAGGAGTGGAGATGTGCGGGGGGAAATGAGGTAGGAGTGGAGATGTGCAGGGGGAATGAGGTAGGAGTGGAGATGTGCGGGGGGAAATGGGGTAGGAGAGGAGATGTGCAGGGGGAAATGAGGTAAGAGTGGAGGTGTGCGGGGGTAAATGGGGTAGGAGTGGAGATGTGCGGGGGGAAATGAGGTAGGAGTGCAGATGTGCGGGGGGAAATGAGGTAGGAGTGGATCTGTCTGGGGGGAATGGCGTAGGAGTGGAGATGTGCGGGGGGAAATGAGGTAAGCGTGAAGGTATATGGGGGAAATGGGGTAGGAGTGGAGATGTGCGGGGGGAAATGAGGTAGGAGTGGAGATGTGCGGGGGGAAATGAGGTAGGAGTGGATATGTGCAGGGGGGAAATGAGGTAGGAGTGGGGATGTGCAGGGGGGAAATGAGGTAGGAGTGGGGACGTGCGGGGGGAAATGAGGTAGGAGTGCAGATGTGTGGGGGTAAATGAGGTAGGAGTGGAGATGTGCGGGGGGAAATGAGGTAGGAGTGGAGATGTGCGGGGGGAAATGAGGTAGGAGTGGATATGTGCAGGGGGGAAATGAGGTAGGAGTGCAGATGTGCGGGGGTAAATGAGGTAGGAGTGGAGATGTGCAGGGGGGAAATGAGGTAGGAGTGCAGATGTGCGGGGGTAAATGAGGTAGGAGTGGAGATGTGCGGGGGGAAATGAGGTAGGAGTGGAGATGTGCGGGGGGAAATGAGGTAGGAGTGGATATGTGCAGGGGGGAAATGAGGTAGGAGTGGGGATGTGCAGGGGGAAATGAGGTAGGAGTGGAGATGTGCGGGGGGAAATGAGGTAGGAGTGCAGATGTGCGGGGGTAAATGGGGTAGGAGTGGATCTGTCTGGGGGGAATGGCGTAGGAGTGGAGATGTGCGGGGGGGAAATGAGGTAAGAGTGGAGGTGTGCGGGGGTAAATGGGGTAGGAGTGGAGTTGTGCGGGGGGAAATGAGGTAGGAGTGGAGATGTGCGGGGGGAAATGAGGTAAGAGTGGAGGTGTGCGGGGGTAAATGGGGTAGGAGTGGAGATGTGCGGGGGGAAATGAGGTAGGAGTGGAGATGTGCGGGGGAAATGGCGTAGGAGTGGAGATGTGCGGGGGGAAATGAGGTAGGAGTGGAGGTGTGTGAGGGAAAATGGGGTAGGAGTGGATCTGTCTGGGGGGAATGGCGTAGGAGTGGAGATGTGCGGGGGGAAATGAGGTAGGAGTGGAGATGTGCGGGGGGAAATTGGGTAAGAGTGGAGATGTGCGGGGGGAAATTGGGTAAGAGTGGAGGTGTGCGGGGGTACTGGGGCAGGAGTGGATAGGGTATAGAAGGATATTAGACCTTTTAAACTTTTCTATTGCATACCTTCCATAAAACAGACACACACTCATCTCGTGACACACGCTCTAAATAAAATGATTTATTGATGGCAATATAAATATATAGCTATACACTCACAGTACAGTTATTAATAAACAGAGTGAGTGAGTGAGAGAGAGAGAGAGAGAGAGAGAGAGAGAGAGAGAGATAAGATGAGAGCGAGGGATGAATAATTGTAGAGCTGGAGGTGTATTCCCTCTGAGGAGAATAAAATGCATTTGTGTGTGAAAGAGAGAGAGAGAGAGATTATGTATGAGTTTATGAACTCTGAGGTGCATGTTAAATGCTATGCACCAACATTGTGTGTATGTGTGTGTGTGTGTGTGTGTGTGTGTGTGTGTGTGTGTGTGTGCGCGCCACTGGGTTTTTGCTGTTTTTTTTAAATCCCTTGCACAAAAAAAGCTCAAAGGATCAGAGAGAGAGAGAGAGAGAGAGAGAGAGAGAGAGAGAGAGAGAGAGAGAGAAAGAGGTGACCTTTAGTTAAAAACTCTTTATGGAACAGACCTTGCTCATTATCCTTACCCCAGCTGCTGGAACATTGCTGTGAGGATCTTTACCCATATAAACACCAGGGAAGTCATGCGCTGTAGGATGATAGGTGAATAGGATGATTCACCTTAACCCTCTAACCTTAACCCAGAGGCTCTGGATGGTCCCACCCTTGCCCCAGAGAGCACAGCTGGACACTGATCTGGCAGACTGTTGGCACTGAACGTTGAGACTGATTGAACGTGCGGCTGAACTGCTGCTGCTTTAAGGCGAACCTTGATAAGTTTATTCTGTGCACATTGCTCTCACCCTGATGACGAAATCCAGCTGCAGGAACCTGAAAGATATGCAGCTGCTCATCTGGGGTCGTCATCAATTCTTAATCATTAGTGAATTATTACCTGCATGTCTCAATGCTGGACAGTCCTCCTGGACCTCCATAAAGAGCATCCTGACAGATTTTATTCTTATGATTAACTCTGAGCAAGCTGTGCATATTATAATTATTACACATTTATCTCAGTTTAATACACATGCACTACATATTTATTACACATATTCCTCAAACAAATATATTGCCAAAAGTAGTTGCTGTAAGCCCCACATGCATCTGAATTTCAGTGACATCCCAGTTTTAAATCCATAGGATTTAATACGATGTCGGCCCATCCTTTGCAGCTATAACGGCTTCCCAACTTCTGGGAAGGCTTTCCACAAGATTTATGAGTGTATTTATGGGAGTTTTTTGACCATTTTTTCCAGAGAAGCATTGGTGAGGTCAGACACTGATGTTGAACAAGAAGACCTAGCTCACATTCTCCACACTAATTCATCCCAAAGTTGAACTATCAGGTTGAGGTGCAGGCCAGTTAAGTTCTGTCACACCGAACTCGCCTTTATGGACCTTGCTTTTGTGCATTGGTTCACATTGGTCATGTTGGAAAAGGAGGGGGCCATTCCCAAGTATTTTCCTCAAATTTGGGCTATTATATTCTATTAAATTTCTTAGTATGCTGAAGCACTAAGAGTTGCAGAGTCCAGTGGTGGCCTGCTTTTCAGAACTGCATCTGATGCTTTGCATTGCGCTTGGTACCTCCACTGGAATTCACTGAGCTCCTGAGGATGACTCATTCTTTCTTTCCCATTCTATTTGTAGAAGCAATCTTCATGCCTATGGCCACGGAAGTGATTGGAACAGGCGATTTCAGTGATATTGACGGGCGAGTGAATACTTTTAATAATATAGTGTATGGAAATAACTAAGCTACATAATTGATGTTCCCAGTAAAATAATATTGTTTATGGATATATTAGGCAGATATAGCAGATGGACAAAATGGATGGACACCAATTACACCTATATTACACATGTAATTCCCATCCATTATTCAACCATTATGATACACTAAAATTACAGACTTATTACACATCTATTTCATACCTATTACACATCTATTACTCTCTTTTTATGATACATTAAAATAATACACCAATTATATATATAATTCAGACCTATTACACATCTAATACCCATCCATTACCCACTCATTACACTAATGTAACACACCCATTACACATATTTTACTTACCTATTACACATCCATTGCATACCCATTACGATACACAGTTAATCAGTTATAAAAGGTCCATTACAAACTTAATTACCTAACAATATCACAAACGTAATACAGAGATATTATTAATATGCACATTTTACTAATATAACTAATCATAACTTTGCCTATTCTAAATTAAGCACGCATACATTACATAATAATGACATATTACACGTCTCTCATGCATATATTAACACCTGAATTCAGCATATGTTAGGCGACTATACCACATTTCCCTGCACTATGTTCAAAGCTAGAGTGTGATCAGTGCTAAGTGTTAGTGCTAACGCTGCTATTTTTACCCACAGTTCCTCTCTGCTCATCTCTCAGGGAAATATCTGGCAACTGGCCCTTTCTCCATCTCTGTGTTATATTTAAACAAAGTGCGAGCCAAATGCAGCAGAAATAGACATCGCAGAGTATTAAACAACCTGGCATCCCAAGTATCTGGACACACCATAATCCCAGAGAGAGAGAAAGCGAGAGAGAGAGATTTTAATCTTTCCTCTCTCCCTGTTCTCTCTCTCTCTCTCTCTCTCTCTCTCTCTCTCTCTCTCTCTCTCTCTCTCTCTCTCTCTCTCTCTCCTGATGCAAGGAAAGGAGCACATTACTTATTTACATCTATCTCACTGTGTGTGTGTGTGTGTGTGTGTGTGTGTGTGAGTGAGAGAGAGAGAGAGAGAGAGAGAGAGAGAGAGAGAAAAGCTCCCAATAGCAGAAGGTCTGCCTGCGGCACTTTCACTTACACAACAAAAGTGTTAACCTGTATCTCACTCACACACATAAGCACACACACACACATACAGGTGTGTTTCAGGGTGTGTGTGAATAGCTCAAAAGTTCATCCAATCAGATTGCTAGGAATACCTTTTGCAGGAGTACAGCAGCAGCACTGCGGCAGTGGAGAACCCTCAGGGTCTTCGAGGTTGAATATGTTTGTAAAAAAAGTGAATAAAATCATGCTATTGGACAAGATTTGAGTAAATTACACATTAGATGTCATCTGCGAATATGTTCTGAACTGCAGCTTTTGCAAGAATTAAGTGTGCTGTTGTTAAAATTGATCAGAATGGAACAGAATCTTCACCCGTTCACTCAGGGGAACATAGAACAGAGCCTCCTCCAGACTTTCTGTTTATCCATCGCATACCCTGAACAAAAGCAAAACAGAGATTATTATCTTTGGCACTCCCCACCTCATTGTCATCATGTGTTAAGTCTTCAGTGAGAAATCTTGGTGTTGTCTTTAACTCAGACCTCAGATTTGATAACCAAATCAACTCTGTTGTTAAGAGTACACTGTAAACAATGTCTGTAAATTTTACAGGGAAAAACTGTAAAACCTTGACAGTAAATGACTGTAAGCTCTAAAAGGGTTGGAAACAGTTTCTGTAACAGTGAAATACCGTAAAAAGTTTTACCAGCCAAAACACAAATTTTTACATCTCTTTACTGTAAAAAATACATTATTTCACAGGTAAATGCACAAACCATTACAGGTGGTACAATTATTCAACGACTGGGAGGAACTGAGACTCATTAGGGAGCTCCCAGCATGCCTTGCAGCTCTGTATTTTTTATGTGATTTTCAGAGTATCTGTTTTTTTCTCTGTCTTTGAGATTTTTTGATTTTGGGTTGCATTGGGGGGATTATTTTGTGTATATATGTCTGTGTGTGTGTGTTTGTGTTTCAATGCATGTTGTGACAAGGTGCGTGTTTTTCCGGAAAGTTCACCACCAGCCTGTGTCCTGGAGGTTGGAGGGTGGTGCCCAGATATAGGATGCAGTTTGGCTATGTCAGTCTCCATTCTCTCATTTATTACACTGTTTAAATGTTAATTTTATGGCAAAACAATGTTTCTTTGTTTTTCTTTTTGTGTGTAAATACTGTGGGTTTTTATGGTATATATCTGTTTTTTAACAGAAAAATACTGTAAACAAAATAATTTCTTGAATGTAAATTGTACACTTTATTAACTTCAGCTGCCATTTTTTTACCGTAAACTCTACAGATTATTTTTTACAGCATAGTCTCTTCCAGTGTAGAAATATAGGAAAGCTGAAGCCCTTCCTCAGTTTCTCCTCACCATGAGACTACTGTATTTCTTTACACATTGGGATTTTACCAGTCTCTATTGAAACATTTACAGTCCAGAATGCTTCATGCAGATAATTGACTAGAACCAAGAAAAGAGAACAGTCCTTGCCTCACATCATTACCATTTTTAAAGCACTAAATGGTCTGACACCTTCTTATATTGCAGACCTTCATCACAGAATTTGTTGGCATTCCTAGGGCTCATCTGAATCTTAAATTTTCAGTGTATGCCCTAAGACTTTGGAATAGTCTACCGTCCAGTATTCGCCAGTCTACGACTAAATCAGGTCTAAAAACGTACTTATACAAACTTGCTTTTGAACAGTGAGAGACTGTGGTAACATGAAGTGATTTTATGGTCATTTGATTGATTTCTTATCTGTGTTTTATTTCTTATTACTTATTTTAATATATGTTATTTATCTGATCTCTTTTACCTGTGTTTTGGTTATAAGTATTCATGTGTAGTCGTTAGCTATGTGTATCTACAGCACTTTGGCCAATGCAGGTTGTGTAAAGAGTGCTTTATTAATAAAGTTTATTTGCTTATTTGCTTACCCTTGACTTTCACAACACTATCTGCTGTAAAATTCTCACAGCAATGTTCCAGAATCTGGTGAAATTGCATCTCTGATGAGTAGAGACTGTTCCTGCTAGAAAAAAGTGTGTCTGTGATTTACATCTGTCACTTTTCCATGTGCGAGAAGAAAAATAAACCAAACCATCCGAGCAGAACGACTCTGAAACAGAGAGAGCGAGAATGTGTGTGAGTGTGTTTGTGTGTGTGTGTGTGTGTGTTGGATCTGATTCAGCCTGCGGAGAGATCAATCGTTAAACAACATACACTCCTCCACTGGTCCCTTCCTCTCACTTCATCATTCTCTCTCTCTCTCTCTCTCTCTCTCTCTCTCTCTCTCCATCACTCCCTTTCTCCCCTTATCTCCCTATCAATCAATCCTCACTTTTTCCCTCTCTCTGTCTTTCTCCCCCTTAAATCTCTTCATTCTCTCTCTATATTTATCTCTCACTCCATCCTTACTCCCTTTCTCTCACTCTCTCTTGCTGTTTAATGCTGCCTCTCCATATTTCTTTCTGTCTCCCTCTATCTCTATCACTCCACCGCCTCTCTTTCTCATTCTGTTTCTCCCCCACCTTCTCTCTTTTTATCTGTCCATCACTCCTTCACTCCATCTTCTCTTTCTCTCTCTCTCTCTCTCTCTCTCTCTCTCTCTAACTCTGATACTAAGGGAGAGCGTGACATTATTAACCCTTTGTAAACCCTATTAACTCCAAATAATGAGGGGATATTAAAATATTAACAGATGGCGGAACACAGGCCAGGAGCGTTCACTCTATAAAACCAGCTCTGACCTCCAGGGCTGTAGTATGATGGGCCGTCCCTTCACGCTGAAGTGTTTTGGACCAGGGTGGTCACAGTGGAGATGCAGGATTAACGAGGGGACTCGGATTAAGGGATTAGTCTCGGGTCTTATTAAACCTTTCGTCTCTGTCATTAACGGATGGTGTCCACTTTCAGGACAAAGGCAAATGTCCAGCTTTAGGATGACTGAGGGACAAAGAGGATATTATGGGATGCATTTGTGGTCATCGAGAGGGAAAACATCACCAACTTGCACCAAGTCCCCCTCCCCACCACTCCCCCAACCAGGAGATAATAATCTTCCTGGACCCCTCTTAATATCAGTGACAGTGGACTAAAGAAGGACAACAAGACAACAGTGTGCATGAGAGAGAGAGAGAGAGAGAGAGAGAGAGAGAGAGAGAGAGAGAGAGATAGAGACAAGCAACCAGTCTGTGCTACATCAATAAGTATCCTTGGGCAAGACTCCTAACAATGTGTTGGCCTACCCGTAATACCAGTAACCATTTGTCAAAATGTCATAAATGTAAATGCAAATGTAGAAAGACAGAGAGAGAGTGAGAAGTGCAGGGGGAGATGGAGGTGTGAGAGAAGAAGAAAGAAAGAACAGAGAGAGAAAGAGACGTGTAGGAAGAGGGAGAGACGGAGATGGAGAGAAAAAGATATATATATATATATATAATTAATATTGTTGTATTAATGCTATGGCAATACTGTATGTAAATATGGTCATGCCAATAAAGCTTATTGAATTGAATAGAGAGAAAGAGAGAGAGAGAGAGAGAGAGAGAGAGAGAGAGAGAGAGAGAGAGAGAGAGGGAGCTGAGAGAAAAAAGAGATGTGGCGAGGGAGATAGAGGTCAGAGAAAAATTGAGGAAGAGTACATTGAGAGAAACAGGGAATGAGAGAGGAAGAGTGAGAGGTAGAGCGTGTATGTGTGTGTGTGAGGGATGAGAGAAAAGAGAGATTGAGAAAGAACAGGGAGAGGGAAAGGGAGTGAGATGTGGAGGACGAGAGAGATAGTCACAACGCTTTAGTTATAAACTTATAATACTTTTGCAACACTTTAATTCACACAGTCATGCTAATAAATCTTTCTGAGGTGAAATTAAAAATTTATTTAGAGAGAGATGGAGATGGAAAGAGAGAAAATGAACAGAGAGAGATGAAAGAAGAAGAGATAGAGAAAGAACAGGGAGAGAGAGAGAGAGATAGATAGATAGATAGAGAGATAGACAGAGAGAGAGAGAGAGAGAGAGAGAGAGAGAGAGAGAGAGAGATGTAGGGCACCACATCAATGGCAAATGTAGAGGGCACAAAAACACCAGGTGGATGATATAAATCTGCAAATTTTAACATTTCTCATGTGTAAATCACCTTCTCGTGAGCACTAATGTGAAGCTTGTGATTATAGAGAGGATTTACACACTCCCTGATCATAATCCCACTTACAAACTGTCTTTATTTCATTCTCGAATGGTTCTTGACTTTAAAGTTTTCCTAGCACTCCAAGCCAATTCTGTGACTGCCCGCCTCATACACTGTGTATGGGAGAAGCCTTCACGGTTCACAGAGCAGCTGTTTTCCCAGGACACAATCACAGATAAACAGGTTTAGATCACAGTTATATGTGATATACATGTGTAAATTATGTTCACTGCAAGAAGGAGTTACAAAACTAAGACTGAGTTGACTCTGAAGCTTGACTCTCTGAATCATTTGCTCAAATGCTCAAAGAATCGATTCATTCTGGAATTGACTCCTGTTTACTTTGTGGACACAGCGGGACACACTCTGAACCACACTCAGAAAATAATTTTAGGCACGAAGTAATCTTCTGTTTTGCATTTTCCCCATTTCAAATCGAAACTCAGATGACCATGGAAGGCTTCTCAGAGTAGCCGGGCCATATGCGGTGTACAAACTGGGCAGTCACAGATCCAGGACCCATTGGCCAATAGCATTCACTGAGAGAAAAGGCCCTGACCCTGCGCCCATCTGTCAACAGTTAAACCCCACTCATTTCAAAACGCGAGTGCCAGAGGTAAAAGAGCTTGGCGCATATTGTCTGTTCAGGGATATGCAGGGATATTTTAAAATTGAGAATGTAAAAGCCATTCGAGAATTACCATTTTTCTCAATTGCTAAAACACAAAACTCTGTTGTCTGAATCAAATTCTCCGTGTCCTAAACCCATTTATTGAAATTGTCACCCATTTGGCAAAACCATAAGCACATTTCACCTAGCTATTCACAACAGGTTCACACATTTGGCAGAACCTTAAGCACTTTTCACCTATTAAGACACAATTTGCAAACATATTTTCACACACTAAAACACATTTTGCACTGTGATGCACGTGGGTTGCATAATGGTAAGCACAGGTAGCAAAAGTGAAACTTAAACAAAGCACCAGTGTCACAACTTAAACACAGCCACTCTAAATTGACCACACATGTGACAAATGATGTGAAGAGACCAATATAAGCCAGTACAAGGGTCCCGGTCTTAGACGTTACACTGTGGATAGATACAGAGAGGCAGAGAAAGGGGAAGAGGTGGAAGAGGTGGAAGAAAAGGAGGGACGAGACAAAGAATGATAATCTTAGATGAAATACGGACGACCATCAGTGACCACTTTCTTGTCCATGGATTGATTATGAGGGAAGCAGGACTTCAAATTCAGCCCAACCAGAGTAGATTCACAGTGTCCACCATAGTCCGAACATTCAGAGAGGAAAACAGGTAATTGCTTTATTAGTTTCATATATGTTTACAGTATGACTCAGTACAGATCTGTAAAAAGATTTTTCATTACATTACATTACATTTTCCTAAAACATTTGTAGGCTTAGAGCTGCATGTATTATTTTGTAACTGCATGTTCTTTTGTAGAATCGCAACACTGCCACATCGCAGGGAGGACATCTATGTTAAAGAAACCCTCATTTTTGACATGGTCCCTCAATGACAAGTGTAATCATACTGCGTGAAATACAGTAGAGAATGTTTCAACTGGATTCCTCAGACTGTCCACATGAATATATTTATATGGATGAAGCTGGGTTCAATCTCGCCAAAAAGAGGAGGAGAGGCAGGAACGTGATTGGCCAACGAGCCATTGTTGCAGTCCCTGGCCAGCGTGGTGGCGATGTCATGTTATGTGCTTCCATCACCATCATTCCCCATTGGGGCCATACAACACTCAACATCTCTGGGCTTTTATGAATGATCTTCAAGATATTGTGTTAGGGCGTGAGCAGCAGTATCATGAACAGACAGGTATTCTCTCTATGTCATTGTGTGGGACAATGTGAGTTTTCACCGTCCCGTCCAAATCAGACAGTGGTTCAATATCAACCAAGATTTCCTAAATGATTTTCTTCCACCATACTCCCCTTTCCTCAACCCAGCAGAGGAGTTCTTCTCTTCTTGGTGTTGGAAGGGGTATGACTGGCAACCCTACACCAGGGAAAATCTCTTGCAGGCCATGGAACTGGCCTGTAATGCATGCCTAGCATGGATCAGACATACTAGGAGTTATTTCCCAAGCTGCCAGGAAGAATGTGGCCTGTGATGTAGATAAAATCCTGACCCAGCACCTCGACATGATGTGCAGTAGCTTATTTTTACAGCTTCATGATCTGATCACTGTGTTTTCCTTTTATCAGTGTTGTGTGTAATGACTGTCCAGTGCTGTTTATCATTGTGATTGACTTGAGGCCTGATTTGACAACATTGTTTGGTTTTGAGCACTGCTTGAACAGTTTTGAGGCAATAGTTTGGTTTTGCAGGAAGTGTCAGAGGTTTTGTGAATTTAATGTGTGAATTGGGTTTTGTGTTTACAGTTTGGAGAAATGGATGCATGGTTTCAGGAAATGTGTCTTGGCAATTGAGAAAAACTGTAAAAAAACAAATGGTTTGAGAGTGAGATTATGATCAGTGCACGAGCAGTCTCTCTCTCTCTCTCTCTCTCTCTCTCTCTCTCTCTCTCTCTCTCTCTCTCTCTGTGCTCATGATTTTTACATTTGGACTCGCGAGACGTATATGTCAAATGATAAACCTTGCCTGTTTTTATTTCGCACCTGATGTTTTTTCACCCTCTAATTTTAACATTAATTTGACACCAAAGTGATGGAGAGAGAGAGAGAGAGAGAGAGAGAGAGCGAGAGAGAGAGAGAGAGAGAGAGAGAGAGAGAGAGAGTGGGAGAGAGAGGGAGAGAAAGAGAGAGAGGGAGAGAAAGAGAGATAGGGATAGAAAGAGAGAGAGAGAGAAATAGAGAGAGAGAGAGAGAAATAGAGAGAGAGAGAGAGAGAGAGAGAGAGAGAGAGAGAGAGAGAGAGAGAGAGAGAGAGAGAGAAATAGAGAGAGAGAGAGAGAGTGGGAGAGAGAGAGAAAGAGAGAAAGAGAGAGGGATAGAAAGAGAGAGAGAGAGAGAGAGAGAGAGAGAGAGAGAGAGAGGCAGAGAGAGAGAGAGAGAGAGAGAGAGAGAGAGTGGCAGAGAGAGAGAGAGAGAGAGAGAAAGTGGGAGAAAAAAAAAAAGAGAGAGAGAGAGAGAGAGAGAGAGAGAGAGACAGAGATAGAGAGAGAGGTCTCTTGGTTACATGTGTGTAAATTTTGAAGCAGTTCATGAGTTGACTGTATCTTGACCACTCACCAGAAATATCCGGACAGCACCTGTGTGTTAGGAGCTCTGAGAAATCAATCGATTAATCAATCGCTTCTCTCTTCCGCTCACTCTGCAGCCTCTGTGTCTGTGTGTGAGAGAGAGAGAGTGTGTGGGTGTGTGTGTGTGTGTGCATATAGGCCCCCCGATGGATGTGAAGATGTGAGTGGGCGGAGATAGACAAGGGTCTCCAAGGTGCAGTTCCAATCGTTTCAGTTCCCATAATTCTCTCCACCATTCTCGTTGTATCCCCCTGGCTCCAAAAGCACTGATACTCTTTATGATCCCTCTGCATTGGCATGAGATGCTCTGGAGCAGCTGCACATGAGCTTCAGCCACAATGTTTGTGATGATTTAGGCCAACATCAAAACACCTCACCAAAGACATTTCCTGTAAAGGCTTGAATGGGCAGCTATGAACTGGAAACTGGAACCTGTGTGTCTCTTTAGGAGTGACAGCATGTGGTTCACCAAACTCGTACAGTCTTGAGTGGACTTACTGAGTGGAAAAATACTGTTGCAGGGGAGGGTTCCTGTAAACAACAAGAAAATAGTTTATATACCTTGAAATGTCATTAAATGATTTACTTGCCTGAAACATCTGGAAATGCATGCTGTGAAATTACGGGGTGAGTGAAAAGTTCACCCTTTTATTTCAGAAAGAATGGGAAAATGACTAATTTCTACTTGAAGTTTCTTGAAGTTCTACTAATCTAAATCATGTTTAGAAGAATGAAAAGATTTAGTTTTTTAATAACTGGAACTATTCCCGCCTCAGCTAAGGAAAGAGAATTTGGAAGTCTCTGCTCATTGAACATAACTAATGAGCTCTGGCTGCCGTGGGTAAAAAAAAAAATAAAAATAAAAATAAATAAATAAATAAAAATAATTAGAGTGAACGATTTACAATTCATTCTAATTTATTAGTGTAATTCCTGTGCATGTTTTAGCTAATTCGAGTGAACGAATTAGCAATTTATGCACACGTTTTAGTTAATTGAATGAACAAATTAGCAATTCGTGCGCACGTTTGAGCTAATTCGTGTGCATGAAATTAATTAATTCACTGGGGGTTCCATAGAAGCCAGCAGCCTTTTGGCAAAACTCTTATAATGTGCGTGCCCTTGTACTAATGAATGCAGTCTCTGCACATGAAGTAAAATGACCTTAATTAGTCCATGAAGACAAAAGATATCAGTTCAGTGGGTATCGTACTGTGTACATATGAATTATGAAGTGAGTGTATGGAAGAGTTAAAGTAAACAGCGTGCATCATCTTTTCAGCTGAGCACTAGAAGCTCATAGCTGTCATTTACACACAACAACCCCAATATATAATGCACTGGATTGAATTCCAGAGCTCTACATTTTTCCACAATTATCCTGTTTATGAATTAGGAGCCATAAATATTTTACATAATTCCTGTGAATGTTGGTTAGGCTCCTATCTGTGTGTCAGCTTCCACAGGGACATTAAGTGTTTTAAACTCGAGCTTATATAAATAAAGAACAATATGTAGTCTTACAGTTAGAAAAAAAAACTGAAAAAAATTTCAAATAAACAAAAAATAAACCAATTAAGAAATAAATGCTTAAATGAAGAAGGAATATAAAACAAATAATCTAAATGTATGAACTAAATTAATAACATGAAGTTAAAACATACGTAAATAAAAATAAATTAAAATGTAAATGAATAAATAAATAAAGAACAATGAATTTAGAAATGACATCAAATAAAATTCAAATACAAGAGGGGATGTGATTGGGGTTCCAAACACAGCAAATTTCTGGAGATTGAAAAATCTGGAGTTAGACGAAAATATGTTAAAGATTTTTTAAGTTCATGTAAATCTACAGCTTGAGTTCAGGGGTACTCTTTGGAGGTGTAGTATTTCTGTGTTTATTCGCCAGGTGTTCAGGAGCGTAATTTAAAGTCTTCTGGTGTTGATTTATTTTGGCACACCCAAAAACATGGCACTTGAACTTCATTGTGTGGCAGGTGGGGTGCCATTTTACATGCACACATTTCATGCATTAAATTATTATAGTTTCAGCATTACTTCTGGTTATGCGTGTATTAACACATTTCTAGTAATATCAACACATTCACTGATTGTGTTTACTTCTGAGTCTGGTACAAGAAATGACACAATGTTGGCTGTGTACTGAATTAATGGTGATGATCTAATATATTTTCTTACAGTTTTGGTTAAAACAGCCTCCACAGTAACGCGACTTGCTGGTTTAGGTTTTTTTGTTGATGTTTTACTTATATAAATGGTAGAGATACGGTCATCTCAATTGCTAAACCTAACGTTACAAGCAAATAAAAGTTGGATAATGTTGGCAGGCTAATACTTGAAAATGTTTTAAGCTGTGCTATACTTTCAGCAACTGCTCACATAAAGATTTGTATGGTAATCTTACCATATTGGTAAAAGTCTCCTTTTTCTTTAAGTGGCCAAAATGCTGATAAAAGTAAAATGTGGGAAAACAAAGAAATTGTGAAACTGGAAGAAGCCATATTCTTTGACTTTATCAGTACAGGTAGTTTGTATGTTTTGTATAAAGTCATTAAAGGTAAGTACTAATAATTTGGTTAATTAAACACCGATGATATGTTTCAGTGCAGTGGAAGTTTCTCATATCAGAAAATCCTGTACTAAAAGTCATAGATGAGCAGGGCATAGAAGTAGAAGATGTCTTTCCAGAACTTGCAGCAGTCAATGAAGTGTGTTTTTTCACCTACACTAATGAGGGTAATTATAAAATTTGGATTTCTTTTTTTATTGTTTTAAATGTACATGCTTTAAGAAATGTGTGCCTTGACCCTAAAATAAAGTGCTATAATTTCAAATTATTGTCATTATGAGTTGATAAAAACAAATTGTATTGCAATTTCTGTACTATTTCCAATGTGAATTTCAGACATCCTAGCAGAATAATCAAAGAATATGGCTACCTGCTCCAACCTGGCAGAATTTGTGACACTCACACCTTGTGGTTGGTTTAGATTTAGAAATATTTATAATGAAATACAAAATGGGTACAACTTTTAAAATATTCATACATTTTGGTAATATTGAGGATAATTTTCTCTCTCAGAATCAGTACAACAGATTTAGATAAAGCACTGAAATCCTTCCACAAATGCAATTTAAACTATTACCAAATGTTTAGTGTTGAATTGATCACAGTTTACCCAATGCAAATATTACAGCATCCAACACATCTATAAAAATGTAAAACATTTAAAATAGTTATAAGCACACTTTCCAGATGATTGGAAAAACTTACAAGTGAAATCCCCAGTTGATGTAATTGTTTGGAATGAATATGTTTTTATGTTTGTATGTGCACTGTATTTGTGATCCTCAGATATTCCTGTCTTGCAAGAAGACACTGGAGGACCTTTCTTCCAGAATCTAATGGATACATTGACCTCAACCTCAATCAGCCTAAGTAGTGACACAAGTGATACAAGATTCAACCTGTTGAGTCAACCTGTTACCTGTTACAAATACCTGTTACAAAAAGAAATTTTATCACCTACATACTTTTAAACGGTTAGTTTGTTGGACTGATTTCAAAACCAAGCTTAAGAAACTGTAAGCTTGGTTCACACTGTAATTGATTATATGTGTGATGGATTTTAATCTATCCAGCCATTCATTATCTGTAACCGCTTATCCAGTTCAGGGTCGCGGTGGGTCCAGAGCCTTCCTGGAATCATTGGGCGCAAGGCGGGAATACACCCTGGAGGGAGTGCCAGTCCTTCACAGGGCAACGCACACTCACAGACACATTTAACACACTACACACACACTAACACCATGTTTTTTGTGTTGTGTTTTGTTTGGGAGGAAACACCACACTCCTCACAGACAGTCACCCGGAGTGGGAATCGAACCCACAACCTCCAGGTCCCTGGAGTTGTGTGACTGTGACACTACCTGCTGCACCACCGTGCCGCCCATGGACTTTAATAGTTTTTGTTAAAAGAAATATTTCATTTATCTCTTTGTATTTGTATAAATTGTTTTTAGACAGTGGCAGATTGTCACTTCTAAGCCAGCAGGTGTGACTGTCCTTAAAGCGAATGAAGAAACTGGGAGTTTGAAAGATTCCACCAGGCGTTTAATGGTGAACATCCTAGTAGCTCACATGCATGAAAAGGAAGGGTAAGAGGCTTGATGCTATTAATGACATGAAATTCTCATTTGAAAATGAAGCAAAAATAGTATTATAGATATATACTTTACAAGAGAGCTGTATGTAAAGCGACATGCCCTTGGGATTGTGTCACTCTTCCTGTCTTTAAGGGACCCATACGCAAAAAAGGGATATGTAAGTTTGCATTGTAGCCAAAGTGTAAAGTTATTTCGGCAGTTTGATTTCTTACTCTTTTGTATATAGGCAGCATCTATTTCATCCATCAAAAACTTGATATTTTTTTGCATTACATCCACATTAAATTTCTATGACACTGAGAGCAACAAAGGCTTTAATGAATGGCATGTCAAGACCAAGTCCAAAACTACATCTACAGTCCATAATAGAGTGGAATTAAAAGGAGGTCCCACATTATCAAGGACATTTGCTTCTTTAGATGGGCAACAAACAGGAGACGAATGTTTGGAGGCCATGTCTCTCCTACGCTACACCACTGACCATGACTTAGTCTTCCAAGAGATGAGAGAAACATTCCATTATCATCAAAGGGTGCTCATGACCCACAGCAGTCCGCAGACATACTTCAAATGTTCCATCGTTTCTTGGTTACTAAGGGACTGGTAGGCAATATGTATGAAAACAATTGTGTAACTTATTTGATTTACTTTAAGTGGTTGTAAAAGTAGCCCTTCCTTTTTCATTAGATTCTGCAAGACTTCTTGTTGATGTTTGGAGTGGAGACTGCATTCAGGTTTCTGGAAAAATGGACTGTCAGTTTCAAATACAAGATCATCCAAGAGGCCAGAAACAAACAAACAAAAAAAAAACACCTGAAATCTGCCCTGAATGAAGAATTAGACACTTCTGAGTTTATAATATTAGCCAGGAAATATTATAAAAGTCTTCATTACATCGGTGTTAGATAATCAAAACATACTTAATTATCAAATTAAGTTGTAAAAATAACATGCAAATGAAGCATTTCTGATATTTCCATGAAGACATTTTGGTTTCTTTTTAATAATTGACAACATATTTAAATAACATATGGACATGTAATTTTCACTATAAAAGGGGATGACAAAATGCGATTTTATTTGGATATTGACAAACTGTTTGGTAGTCACTCCTAAGAGTATCATCACACCGTGTATATTGTGTCATGTTGATGGAGCTCCTCAATGAAGGCGATGTTCACAATTTTAATATAAAAGTCCATTTTATAAAATTCTGAAAATGTATTTACAAAGCCTGTCATATACAATATATATACAGTAATCCCTCGCTACTTCGCGGTTCATCTTCCGCGGATTTGCTACTTTGCGGGTTTTTTCAAGGGGGCTTACGGCCATTTTATTGTGGATATCAAGGGAAAATCTAGGAAAACAGTGAAACATGAATAGCCAAAATATTTCATTAAATCCATTAAAATTTCATAAAATTCTTCTATATTTTTTGCTATTATTAGCCGGTTGTCAGCAGAGTGCACAAATCTTTTCAAAATGTCATTTTCAAATCCGTTTCCTCTTCTTTTTAGTTCATTTATTATTCTATACGTTATTAATTTGAATAATGTAGTATACCCTGTGCATCCTCTTGGTAGCACATGGCATGCATTATACTGCACAGTAACGTCTTGCTGACATTGTAAGACGTTGTAAAATGACCTATGATAGGGGCAATTGGAGAGACGACGAATGTGATTGGTGCATATATTAATGCTTTCATCATCATCAGTGTACTGTAAAGTATTTATTAGACTAGGTGCCTAAAAATATTATTATCTTATGGTGTGTAAATTACAGTTTTTCTCAATTGCCAAGCCACATTTTCTGAAACCATGCATCCATTTCTCCAGACTTTAAACACAAAACCCAATTCACACACTAAATTCACAAAACCTCTGACTCTTCCTGAAAAAACAAACTATTGCCTCAAAACAGTCCAAGCAGTGCTCAAAACCAAACAATATTGTCAAATCAGGCCTCGAGTCAATCACAATGATAAACAGCACTGGACAGTCATTACACACAACTCAGTGATCAGATCATGAAGCTGTAAAAATAATCTTTATTGTCCACAAAGGAAAATGCAGTTTCAAAACAAAACTCTAGTTTAACAAAAAATATATAGACATAGACATCTATAGATCTATAGACATCCCCTTTATGATGTTTCTACAGTGATAAAAGACTCAATTTTATGACTACGCTATTGTATAAAGTGCAAATACCCTAGATAATCAGCAAATGTGTGTAATGACTGGACCACCATGATCAATGAGGTTTCAAAAATTAGTTTATTCACCACATAGAAATGTACAAGACACAATCTTGAGTAAATTGTTATTTATAATGTCTGCAGAGTGGGACAGCGACATGGCTTCTCTTCTTGTCTCGATGCATCTTCTCACTCCACAACCAGCAGGATGGAGGTAGCCCAAGAAGATCAGCATTGGAGAGGCAATAGATCATTTGGTGAAATTTTACAAGGTTTGTCAAGACAATATGATCATATTCCATTTAGTGTGGTGCAACACTTAAATTAATGGCTTATTTTGGAGATTGTTTCTTCCTTACCTTATATTATTTTTTTGTGTTTCAGTCTTGCTATAGCCTGGAGGATCACCTCATGAGCATTGAAGGAAACCCCCAGCCATACCTTCTGGCCACAGGGACTTCAAAGCACAGATTTCCAGCTTCTATATAGTCTTGGATAGAAAGCTTCTTCCATGTCAGTCATGTACATCCTTAGGCGCATTTGAAGAGTTGTTGTCTTAATCTTATCAATCCAGGCCTTTTTTCCGTTTTCCATCTGAAATTGCATACCCAAATCTAGAGGCTATCTGCTCAGGCAGTGAATAAACTAGAGATATTTTCATGATTTATTTTTACAGAAAACCATTCGAATGTGTAAAAGAAACCATTTAGAGGTTCTGAAATATATATGAAGTGATCAAAAGCTTAAGAAAACCACAAAAAAATGTAGGCGCTTGTCTTATTTTAGAAAAAAAAAAATGTTAGTGAGTGAGTGAGTTAGTGAGTTAGTGAGTCCGATTACTTTTTTTTCTTTTTAAACTTGTGTCTCCGGGGGTCTATTTTCATCATGTAAAATTTGGAGTTGATACCTCCTATAGATTTGAAGTTATTAAAGCTGGAGCAGACAGTGGACAGATGGCCTCTCCGTGTCTCTTTAGACCCCAAAGCTCTCCATAAGGAAAATTATTAATTTTACTGTAAAAATACAGTGTGTATATCTTGTCTAGACCTAATGTCAACATCGTAGTGTTTTTCTTTACTTTCTATGAGAAACTGGTCTACTGTCCCTCACCAAGTGGCCATTTACCCCTCGACAAACAGTAAAAACCCTTAGTTATGGTGTGTTTTATTCTGATGTACTGAGTTTATTTCTGATGTTTACACTTGTTTCTCACCGAGCACAGTGTTCCTTTAAATGACTGACGTGTTAAAAGGCGAGAGCTGCACTCTGACTGGCTGTAGAGCGAGGCAGCCTCCTCCACACCCCCTGCTGAATTTAAATGGACTCAGTGAGAGACATAAAGAAATATAAGCCTTCAAAACATGTTTATTGACTTGATTATTGTTTGAGTTTATTGACTTGATTATTGTTATCCTCCTTGAGTGAGCATCACCATAACTCTGCCCCTGATTGGTCTATAGACTTGATTGACATGTCATTGGAAAGCTGAGAGCCTAACCTACGCGGCACTATGTAGAAAATGGCGGTGCTCCATATCATATGGATCATATTTTAATTATTTTTTGAAAATGTTTGCTATTTTTTTCTGGCCAGTATTCTTGACACAAACATGAGGATTACTCACGAAGGGTTTGATGGAGAGACTCAAATTTAGTCTCGTTTTGAAGGGGACACCCTATGGTAAGTGCTGCTATGCTAACTTTGTTTGTGAGATGCTTGTGGGCTCTTCAGGCTTTGAGATGCATCAGTTTTGTCATTAGTGAAGGAAGAAACCTGAAGTTTGAAATATCTTATTCTTTCGGCTTTACTTCCTTAGTCCTACATTTTAGCATATAATGGCTTATATCCTCTTAATCCTGAGAGTATGCCCGTTTGATTGGTGCATAATATGTACACATTGACTCAAATATGGCGCCAGGAAAAATATGAATATGTTTACCATCAATAATATTTTTTCATAACAACATTTATGTCCAGTCTGTACACATTTTTGCAGACTACTTTGTACAATATTCATATAGGCACAACAGAAGAAACTCCAAAAGTTCGAGAGTTGAGAGCATAGCTGTTGAATAAGCAGTAAAATGTCTACAGTATAAGTGTTTAGATGTTTTGTTTGTGCCTCATCCTTTGATACAGTTTTACTTTTGTTCAGGCACATCCAAATAATTCATGGAATGTATCCTGGGAAAATGTGGTCGGATTGGATGTTGTTTGTCCAGTTACTCTGGATTTAGAAGACATCTGATTAAGAGACATTCTCCTACTGAAAATATGTGTTTGTCTCATGAAACCCACTGCAGCTATGACACAGCAAAACATTTCTCTGTGCCTAAATGAATCACCCTCTACCTCATCCCATTGCCAGAATTTTAAAGTGGACCCTTCAGTGTCAAGTCACAGCAAAGATACATATGCTTCCATTATAGCCAAACTTTTAGGAAGTGGTGTACCTAATATTGTAGTTCTTTCTACAACTGAGACTTTGGAGGAATTTGTGGGGGATATGCAGGCAAATATTCAGGACCAAATATTGAATTTACTTCTAAATTCCTCCAGCGATGCCTCCAGCTAACAATCCCTCCAGATGTAACGTGCCTAGTTTTGTGTTCTGTTTGTATTGTTTCTTGTTTGTGCTCCGTGTGTCATGTGACTGTTCTCCCTGTCCTGTCTTCTTCCTGCTTGTTCCCTGATCATGTGATACCTTTCCCTGGTGTTTCAAGTGTTACCTGTCTTAATTAGTGTCCAGGTGTTTCTTGTTAGGTGTTGTCTTATAGTCCATGTCTGTGTTTCTTGGGTGTGGCTCATTGTGTATGTGGTCTGTGTATCTTGTCTTAGTTTCTGTGGTTTATTTTGCTCTCTGTTCAGTGTTTAACTTCTTTAGTGTTTAGTCTTTCTGTTCAGTGTTTAGGTTATATTTTTGGTGTTTGGTGTGAGCCCCTTTTTTCTGTTTACCCTTTGTGTTTAGCCCCTTGCTTTTTGTTTTGCCCCTTTGCTCTTTTTTTGTTCTTGTTAGTGTTTAGCCTCTGTATTTAGCCCCTTCATTCTGTCTTGTTCTTGTTTCGTGTTTAGCATCCTTGCCTTTGTGTTTAATGTCCTAGTCCTATTTTATGTTTTATGTATAATTTCTCTTCACTTACCTTGATTTTACTTCCTGTACCTTGTCCTTGATCACTTGACCAAACACAATGTAATGCCAGATCAGCCATAGATGAGTTATTTAAAAGCATGGACACTCCTTTTAGTCAGTTGAATTCCAATAGCAAATGGCAAAAAATATTTCAGGGAATAATGGAATATAGTACAGCCAGTTGAACTGCATCTGGGAGTAAGGTATGATACCAGATGAAATATTAGAACAGGAACCTATGTGCAAATTCCAGTTATCGGCAAGTTTGTGTCCCTTTACTGAAAACACTCCGGTTTATGTTCAAGAATGAAAATATTTATGATGTGATGAAAACATCTACTCCAGTGGTCTGCAACCTTTTTTGCACCACGGACCAGTTTCATCTAAAATTTTTTTTCACCGACCGGCCTTCATATGCTCAGGCCTTGCTCAATAATCGTTAATGACTTAATCTAATAATAAATCATCCGCAGTGGTCTTATGTCAAATACAAATATCAACAGACAATAAACAACCTTTTGTTCATAAATTAATAATCAACAACATCTCTGTAAACGAAAATAATTATTTTCGAATGAAAATCCTTTCTAATAAGAAATAATTATTATAAAAAACTAAACTCGATTCAAGTGACAATACTGGTCATTTCTCTATGAAAGGGTGAACACATCAATCACATAATAATAATGTCAATTAGTGAGAGCCCTGAGCATGTTTCTCTGCAACGAGCCGGTCCCATCTCAGAATAATGGGAGACATTGACATCCGAAGTGTGTTCCGTACATTCAGTCTGTTATAGTCATAGTTTCGTTTTGGTTGTGGTCACTACAGAAAATCCTGCTTCACAAAGATAGGTGGTTGGAAATGGAAGCAGGGCTTTCAATGCGTTTTGGGCGATCTCAGGGTTATTCTGCCTCGATTTTAACCCAGAACACTGGCACAGTTGTTGTTTGAAACATACTTTTAAGGCCACCGTCATTTGCAATGTCCAGCAGTTGATCCTCTTCTAGCACGGACAGGCTCCATTCACCAGGTTTGTTTACAAATGAGTCGCGGATCCATTCTTTCGCCGTCCGTGGGTTACGCATGTATGCGTCTGTGCGTCATTCCGCACAGAAGTCAAAATATGTTTTCAAAATAAAACATCAACATCCATACATTATCTGTAACCGCTTATCCAATTTAGGGTTGTGGGGGGTCCAGAGCCTACCTGGAATCATCGGACGCAAGGCGGGAATACACCCTGGAGGGGACGCCAGTCCTTCACAGGGCAACACAGACACACACACATTCACTCACACCTACGGACACTTTCGAGTCACCAATCCACCTGCAACGTGTGTTTTTGGACTGTGGGAGAAAACCGGAGCACCCGGAGGAAACCCACGCGGACACGGGGAGAACACACCAACTCCTCAAAGACAGTCACCCGGAGCTGGAATCGAACCCCCAACTTCCTGGAGCTGTGTGACTGCGACACTACCTGCTGCGCCACCGTGCTGCCCAAAACATCAACATTAGCCCGGGACCGGGTCGCGACCCGGTGGTTGGGGACCGCTGATCTACTCAACTGAATAAACATGAGGACTTCTGTGATTGAAGACTTGAACATATTAGAGAATACAGGGGTTGTTGGCACTCTTGCGCAAATTACTGGTGATAACAAAAAATGTATTTTTGTCGATTTGGCTTAATTGATAAATCCTTGGCTCAGACAGTTTTCTCAGAAGATGACCCATGTTTGACTTTAAGATCACCTGTTCTTAATTAACAACATTATGCTAATTTAGTAGATGGTCCAACTTTAACTTCTTCATTTGGAATCAAGAGAAAAAGCATACTAAATACATTCCAGTATTTCAAAAAATGTATGCTGTTGACATCATGCATGATATTTTGGAAGGGATTAGTCAATATGAGGTCAAATTGCTATATTAATAATTGATTGAACATTTAATATCTAAAGAAGATTGTTAAATAGGATGTATGCTTTAAAGAAAAAAAATCCCAATTTCTTTTATCTGGAAAATAAAACTAGCCAGCAAATTTTAATCTTGACTCTGGAGGACATGGGATATGGTTAAATGCATCACAAACTCTGTTTGATCACAAACATTCCTTTGATAGTTGGTGACCTGGTACCAGAGGATTATTTGCACTGGCATTTGTTGCTGAACATAATAAACATTGTGTTCTCATACTCCATCACTGAAGGGATGACTGTTTTTAAAGCATCTTATTATTGAACACCAACTCTTCAAAGAACTGTATCCGTCAAAAAAATTGATTCCAAAACATCATTTCATGGTCCATTATCCAAGGTGCATACAAAAAATTGGACCACTCATTCACATCTGGACTATGAGATTCGAAGCCAAACACAAATTTTTCAAAGATTTTACTTTTTTTACTTTTAATTTTACTCAATTTGCAGTAGCTTATCGTTAGGAATTCTTGACTTTAAAAGCAGTTGAATCTGGTACAAATTTTACTTGAAACGCTTGAATATATCTTCACATAGATTCACAAGTCACTATCAACTTCACAAACTGGGTAAAGTGTCTAGTTGAATATCGTGTTGGCCTCTTTGTACAGGCACTTTTGAACACATGCCAGTGTTCAGCAAAATAATTGCTTCCATTTTGCATGATGGTAAATTTGTTTTTGTTTTGGTTGAGCATGAAACTTGTTCCCATTACCATTTATATGCTTTCCAAGTAAGTGAAAGCATTCTTAAAGATACTTGTTCTAGAAAAGAATCACTTAAACCACTTCAATTGTTTGATGCCAAAATGTCCTATGGGTGTGATTCACATTTTTATGTTGTGTCAGAAAGTTGGATTATTTATTTTGTCATATATGGACTTGATCCTTGATTTTACACTAATCAGCCACAACATTAACTCTCTCTCTGTTTCTACTTGTACTGTCCAGCCGATCAGCTCCACCTACCAGAGCTGCCCTTTGTATTTCTGCGATAACATTCTGTTTCTTTAAATAATATTAGTCCCCTTTAATCTGTATTCCATGCTCAATACCCCCACAGAGCAAGTATTATGTGCATGGTGGATCATTGTCAACACTATAGTGACAGTAACATGGTGTTTAGAAGGACAAACAGACTACTGTTTGTAACTGTAGAACTATAGAGTGCAACTATATGGTAAATAGAGCTGAACAAATCTACAGTGAGTGTGTAGAACATTTATTTTGTGATTGATTAGTATATGATCAGCGTTTAAAGACTACCTAGTTTTAAACTTAGTAGTTTTAAAGACTACCTAATGTTAACACAGTCATACATTTTGTAATTTTAAGTCTGTACCCTGAACTAGAAAGAAGTTAACAAAGCCTATATCGGGAGCACACCTCTGCATCCTGTAAGTTAGTTTTTTTCTTTTTTGTTTTGTTTTTAAAGAAGTTTATTTTTTATTTTCTTTTACTGAATTTAACACATTGTATAACAATTCTTCAAGTATTAGATATGACCTTTACAAAAGTAATGGATATTTACTGAGATAATTAAATAATTAAATTCTGAAATAATTTAAATTGTTAATAAAATTGTAGAGAAAAATGTCATATTTCATATTGTTCCTAGTAAAGAAAATAATAATCAACGATACATGTATTTTAAACAGGGGTTTCAACATACTCTAGTGATGTGGTATTGATACTATGTATTATTAACATATAGTTGATATAGGAAGTATAGTTTTTATTGGAACATTTTCCCCTCCCCATTTACTACACTATTTCCCAAGAGTGTTGATGCCGTTATGGCAGTATTTTTTAAATGCAAATGTTTGCTGTTACATGTTTACACTGCTAATAAAAATGAAAAAAGGTATTGAAAATATATTTTGTTACACACAATCATGCAGCATTGTATAAAACATGTTTAAGTATTGATTTATTAATTCTGTAAAAGGAGATCATGTTAAAACTCAAATTTAACTCAAACTGGGAGTTGTATTTTGCTCTAAATGTGATCACTCTTTTAACTCCCACAAGAGTACATTTTTAACTCCTGAAAAGAGTTAAATTGTCAACTCCGAGAAGAGAGTTACTTTAACTCGAAGGTCACACATGTACACTCAAAATTAGTTGATTTGAACTGTCAGGCAGTTTATTCCAAAAGGCAGAATTTGCTGTGAACCATCCCATATGGACTCTAAAAGCCTAACTGTCCTAACATTTACTAGGATATATTTATTTACTAGGATATATTATTTACTAGGATATATTTTCTAACCATTACAAAAGTCTGCATTGCATATTGTGTGTCATGCTTGTGATTTACATCCCAGGCTACTCGTTTAGCCACCACTGTATAGTCTCCTGGTTACATTTAACAGTTGTTACTCTTGGATTTCATCACTCATTCTGTTAGCCAAACTACTAAAAAGGAGTAACAAATAACCTGATTAACATAGCAATCATTTTTAAAATTGGAATACTGACTCTCAATATTTTCTTTACAGATTAAGACATAGAGCAGTGTGTTCCTCGGTAATTCTCAGAGTCATTCTGGGTGGCAGGCTGAATAGTGTTAATGAAACTTATTTTAATTATGTTAGTTAAAGTTAATCTAAAGTTAATGTGTCATGTTGATTTAACTGCTTTTAATTATGCTGGTCCAACTTATTTTAACACTTTGGGGTCTAAGGACATTTTCTATATTGTTTTTGCATATGTTCTGAAATTGGCCTTTAAAAGCACTTTTAAAGTGTTTTTTCCCCAAAGTTTTATTTCAAAAGGTTCAGAACAATCTCAGCTCTATCTATAGATAAGGCCAATGTGACTTTAGACGCTGTAAAAAGATAATGTGGCTCAAACCCTAAAAAAAGTATTTGCAATTTTAGAAATTCTTCATAGTTATTGTCAAAACAAACCTTTACTCATTTGGAAAAGAGTACACCCAGAGCCTTAGAGTAAAAAAAACTATGAGACTATCCAATAGTAGATAAATGTTAATTTTACTATGTAAAAGGTTTATTATATTCTTCACTGTGTAAAAGCTATAATCAAAAAATAAGTAACAGCATCATAAGACATGCCATGTCCAGTGAGAAGGTTGCTTTGCCAGTGTAAATGAAAAGTCTACTGTGTAGCCATTCCTTGAGTCATCCAGGACAAACAGATAGAACCCCCACATTTTTGGGTTTTGCCTTTATATACCGAGCCATCCCTTTTTTGCCTTTGTGGCAACCAGTCTTTCATCCACAGCCAGGTCACTGCTGGGATGATAAAATGATTTGCATGCGTTCCTGAGAGTGTTCATCGGGGGTTATCGCCAGAAAAGTCGATTGTGCTGATCTGTGCCCTTTTTGTTATTGTGTACATCTTCATCAGGGTCACTAAGATGAAGACTCCAGAACATTGCTCTGTATCTGTACCATAGCTTGATTTGTGATGATCTTGTTTCCAATAATCCCTGATGCTGTCAATATTCCCATGGCCATGCATACAAAAAGCCCAATGTGCTTATAAAACTCCTTTGTCCATTTGTATTTTTTTGCCCTGTGACATAATTTTAGCAGCCTGCTTGTTTATATTTTGACACAGTGTTTGTTCAGATTGTAAGGGAAGTAAAGTTTGAACACCTCAAAGGGTGTGTATGTAGATGAGCTGTGGCCTTGGTGGCCTTGAGAAAATGGCAGCAGTGTCCATGAATTTTTCTGTCTTACAGGACAGCTTAGCTGGCTGTGTAGGTCACAAGCTCTGTCACATCCCGAAGGAGGTAGTACATGGGGTGCTGGTGGCTGTTAGGAAGTTGTATGTGCCCAGGGGTGCCCTTTTTGCTGGCCCGGCTGATGGCTGTGAGGGAGGCACTTCACTTGAGGCTGACTGCGTTGTAACAGGCAGAGAAGGAGATTGTGACTGCTGAAATGATGCTGACGTGTTGTAGACATGCAGCCTGAGGTTCTCTGGGCCCTGAGAGCTGTGAATCCTGTATGTAAAAGAAATAGAAATGCAGGTACTACTAAGTCAACTTAGTAGTTTTGGGTGGCAGGTCTTTCAGTGTTGCTTCCCCTACCCTATGGAATGTCCTTCCTCTCTCTTAGATTATCTCCCTCTCTTTCTGTGATTAAATCTGAATTAAAAACCTATCCTTTCTCTGCTTTTTTATCATTCTCTCTAAAGTTTTTTTTATTTTTTCTTCACTGATTATAAAACGTCCTTGGGTTCTGAAAGGTGCTATATAAGTGTAAGTTATATAATAAATATAATAATTAATATTAATATTACACTTGAACAGAGATTTCCAGTATATTTACATTCAGTGTAAAGTCACATATACACACAACTAAATCGAGTCTAAGAAAGATAATGTATCATGCACAGGGCAATATGATGAAAACATTACTTACTTTTACAAGGAAATAACTTTTCACAGTGACGTGAACATAGACGATGAACTCTCACAACGTGAAGTAAGAATTACTAAGGGTTAAACTAGCTATAAACTTGTACAATGTTAAGTAACCATTACTAAGGTTTGACTATGAAATTTTACAGAATGCAGTAAACATTACTAAGGGACAGAAGTCCACCATTACCGAGATATTAGAAAACAAAGTTTATTTGTAAAATACACTTACCTAAATTGCTGCACCAACCTCAGCATATACATATCAAGCATTTCTCCAACGTTGACTGAATAAGACAATGGCAGGTAACTAACTGGATGGGTAAAACCTTGGTTTTGGGTGAGTTCTTGAGAGTCCATTAGTCAATTTCAAACAAAAACACTGACAGACAGACAAATTCACCAATTACCGAAGAGACACAGATGACAGACAAGGGAGTCCACCAGTTAGACACCGCGAGAGGCAGAGGAAGTTTGTCTAAACCTTATTCACAGGCTCATATGTGAGCCTGCACATTCACATCTCGTGCATCTCGTGATAACACAGAAATCCCAAGAGACTTGGATAAACTGAATTAAATTTCTTTTATTTGGGTTGATTGGTTTACACTTGATTAACTATTAGGATAATTATGTTCCTTTAACACAAATATATTAAGTACATATAGGCTTAGGCTACATTTGTTCAGACAAGGTGTGCTACCTATTGATAACTACTACTTTTATAAAAGTACCCTATGGCTGCATATTTCCACAAGGCAGCACAACTTGACATAACACCGGGGTATAGTGTGATACTCGCTATGTTGTAATTGGTAATCCACATGAAATATTTGTGTATTATCTTCCGTTTTGAAAACCAAAATCGCCAGCGCTGCCGCCGCGTTGCCTCAGACGGGGCAAAGACAGAGCAGCAGTACTGTTGGTCAGGGATGCAAATTTGCGTGTCAGTATTCGCGAACACAAACCCTGAGTGCTTTATATTACAACAGCTTTATCTGCACCTGCTTATAAATCGCAAACCACTGCGGACAGAGAATTACGCAGCTAGAGCAACTTAATGCAGATATTCTGTGTAGTATTAACTGCATACACATTTTCTGTATTCAAAGTTTCATTTTGTGAATGTGCATTGTACAGGCAGAAGATGAAACCTTCTCCCAAGAATCAAACAGTAGGATTCCTACACAACAGTAGGAATATACATTATCAAACATGGAGATGTCATGGATAAACTAGGTAATATTTGGATTGTTCTCGAGGGTCAAGTGGTGTTGCAGGAGTAGGATAATGTTGCATTGGCTGCTGCATGCTGTTTGGCCTAAAGTATGCATTGAATCTAAACTATCCTTTTGAACTCTCATACACATTTGAGGTTCTTCCGAATATTATAATGGAGCTGGAAGGGAGCACACGATCGAAAAAAGCCCAGGTCCTTAAAAGCACTGATTTAATTTTTTTTGGAAATACATCACTGAAGAGTAGACTGACATCAGCACTGGCCTTTTCTAATTTTTCTTCCCTTTTCTATAAAGTCATCCCACTCAGGGTCACCATGGATCTGGAACCATCATCTTTTTGATTTTGTGAAAGTGAAACACTTGCATTCATGTGTCTTTTTAATTTAATCTCTTACAGTATTTGGCACAGAGTTTTGTATTTTTGTGTTTTGGGGATTTATTCATGCATTCTCTTCATTAAATACTGTAATGACAGAAGCAAGCAGTCATTCCAGAGCACTTGGGCACACAAGGCATTTATTAATTTTATTTTGCTTTATTTAATTTTTATTTTTATATTTTGTTAGGGGAAATGATGCCTTAAACATATGTGGAGAAGATACCTGATTATTTTTAAAACAGTCATGTTGATTTAATACCATTAACATAAATACTAATCATCTGGCATAAAGTAATGTTTGTTTAACAGATAAAATAATTTTAATATATATATATATATATATCATTGATTATCCTTAATATAAAACAATGAACAAAATTGTAATGTATAACAAATATCCTTAATGAAATAAATGTGTTAATTTAACATAGTAATTGATAATCTTTAACATTAAAAAGTCATGTTGATTTAACATAATTGATTAAATTTAACATAAGTCATACTAGTTCAACAAATAAAAATCGAGTGTGTAGAACATGAAAGTGTTATTTTCAGTAAACAATGTACATATTTTTTTAGGGTAAATCCAACAGACTTTTTTTTTCAGTGTATCTGAATATCCCCGTGAGCAATGTGTAGGGGGGCCTATCTTTTAAGCTATGTCCGGAACATGCACGACTGCCATCTTGGAAGCTGCCATATTGGATCAAGGGCAAGGTTTTCAAATGGGAAAGTGGTAGCATACGAAATATCATTTCATGTAGCATATCAAAGTAGACCAGATTTTTCTCAGAAATTGATTGTCTCAATGTAATTACAGGAATGCTACAGGACACAGAACTTCCATCTATTCTGACCAAAGATGGCGCTGAGCATTTAGGGTCTGGTTGGCCTGTAACGAGCCTGTAACAAACAACAAAAGTTTTTCTGTGTTGATTATTTTTGAACCACAAGCGATATTGCAAATCGGATTGGGGCTATTGATATTATATACATGTGCTATATGACCAGTTTATTGGAATAAACTTGCCCTTGATCCAATATGGCGGCTTTCACAATGGCAGCCATGTTCTGGACATAGCCTATAAGATAGGGCCCCCTCACACATTACTTGCTGGGGTGTTAAGATATGCATTTTCCCTTTTGTTTCTGAAATAAATGTGTCCTCTTACCCTGTAGAAAAACCCATTTTGGATGGGCTAATGGGCTATATAAGGGGCAGGTAAAATGAAGAGAAGGACATGGAGGAACAGACTATGTTTGCCAAAAGTGCACAAGAGACTGTTACAGGCCGAGGTTTTAACTAACAAACCAGCCTTTATACTCCTCCAATTCCCACAAGGCATTAACAATGCTGACCTGAGAGTAAATAGCATATATGACTTATAGCATGTGGAGCAATATGTCGAAAAATGAAGCTGTGACACTAGTGAAGGGACAACACTTGTGGCAATGCAGGGGTCTCTATGATGACAGGAGGTAAGTGTGAAGGCTCTAAGGCACTGCCAGCATGGAGAGAAAAATCTCAGCCAAATTTGGGTCAAAACATCACACACGACTGAAATGTGGAGGCGATAATTGGGTAACAAAGTGAAAGGAACAGAGTTCCCATGTTCAGAACATGCACACTTTCCTTTCACAGCTCAAACACTCTAATTAAAAATTTTGTGAAATTCTACATAATTACCATATAATAACTGCCTAATTGCTTAAAAGCAAGACTTCAGTTACAGATGAGAAGTTACCACACTCTGTATCAGACCCAATAAACACACTAGGTCAGATCAGTACTGTAGAATCTTTTAAAAAATATGTTACAATTATGAAGGATATCATTCTAATTTGCACATTGATGTATTAGCAACATCAGTTTATACAATGTAAAATTTTATATAAATATAAGTGTTAATTCACATTTATTGTCCATTTAAGTACAACGTTTGTTTTTCATAGTGTGACAAAAATCAGTTACTTGAAACAGTTTGGTGCCATCATATGCTTCTACAAGCCGTTTGGATTGCTCCCTAATTGTGACATCACACTAAGGAAATTTGCTTAGAACCACCCTAGCATTCATGAAGGTGTTTGTGCTGCCCTATATGCTCACTACGCACATTGCATAGGACCGCACAAATTACTGAAGGCCCCCTTGCTTCAATTTAGGGCGAGTTTGTGTATCATCAGAAGAAACTATCCTTCAGGAAATGAAGAGGGAAAACCACACTCCACGAGACTAAGCTATGGGTGCAGCAGTGAGATAAACCTGTGACTGTTCTTCTTGAGGCTGGATTGTTAATAAATAATAGTCTATGTACATAACCGTGGGAATATATTTAGAGTTGGCGTGCACTGCACAGCTGTTCTCCACAACTTTAAAAGCCTCACAGTGCCACAGTCTCATGAATCAAACTTTGAAGCAGAAATGTGAAAAGTGAATATATATTGATGTTTTTATACTAGTACTCATTTAAACTTCCCCAAACACACCAGTGCAATCTAAAATTTGCTAACTATTTCATTCCATATTAAAAAAAAAATATATGTAGTTATTTCCAAGAGCTAAGTTGAGCTCATCAAAGTTTCAGTTCCACCTTAAATGCTGCGGCTATATTCACACAATCATACTAACACAGGCACATTTGATGTTGTCATTACACACCTTAAACAGATAAGCAGTTACAGGGGCCTGGACAAAACTACTGCATCATGTAAGGTGACACAAAGCTGCAAGCTAGAGAATAAAAAAACTATGTTTGATCCTTTGTCTTCTATTCCACCTTAAGGACTGCAGCGGTACAGAATCAGACAAATGTTGAGTTGGATGCTGGAGGGCTGAAGTTAATTATGTTAAAACTGAATCATTGCACAGATTCACATATTGTAACGATTGAGGCGGACAAACATTCAAGGAATAGTTTTATTAACAAAAGCAAACTAAACAAACAATGAAAGTAAACACAAGCTGGACTAAACTGAACAGAACTAAACAAGAAAATAACCATTTCTAACTACACAGTAGCTACCTCCTCTCTCTCGCTCTCTCTTTCTCGTTCTCTGTTGAGGTTACATTGTGTATTCTCCTCACATTCTGATCGTGTTTTGAATACACAGTGGAATCGCGGAGGATTAGGAAAGAACGAGGGATCGAGTGCACACTGGAGGATTGAGAGAGAAAATGCCCGTGTCCAGCACTTTTCCCTCTCTCTAGCTTTCCTTCTCACCTTCTCTCACTCTCTCTGTTCTCCACCTCTCTCATTAATTTTCTGCATCTGACTCTTCCATTTACACATTCTCTCTTTCTCTCTCACACACTCTTTCTCTCTATCCTTCTTGATGCTCTGTCACTAAAAACAGAAGTAGGGTGTTTCTGATAAAGGGGCTAGTGAGTGTCAGTAGAGGGGGGTGTTTCTGATAAAGTGGCCAGTGAGTGTCAGTAGAAGGGGGGTGTTTCTGATAAAGCGGCTAGTGAGTGTCAGTAGAGGGGGGTGTTTCTGATAAAGTGGCCAGTGAGTGTCAGTAGAAGGGGGGTGTTTCTGATAAAGTGGCCAGTGAGTGTCAGTAGAGGGGGGGTGTTTCTGATAAAGTGGCCAGTGAGTGTCAGTAGAAGGGGGGTGTTTCTGATAAAGTGGCCAGTGAGTGTCAGTAGAGGGGGGTGTTTCTGATAAAGTGGCCAGTGAGTGTCAGTAGAAGGGGGGTGTTTCTGATAAAGTGGCCAGTGAGTGTCAGTAGAAGGGGGGTGTTTCTGATAAAGCGGCTAGTGAGTGTCAGTAGAGGGGGGTGTTTCTGATAAAGTGGCCAGTGAGTGTCAGTAGAAGGGGGGTGTTTCTGATAAAGTGGCCAGTGAGTGTCAGTAGAAGGGGGGTGTTTCTGATAAAGTGGACAGTGAGTGTCAGTAGAAGGGGGGTGTTTCTGATAAAGTGGCCAGTGAGTGTCAGTAGAGGGGGGTGTTTCTGATAAAGTGGCCAGTGAGTGTGAGTAGAGGGGGGTGTTTCTGATAAAGTGGCCAGTGAGTGTGAGTAGAGGGGGGTGTTTCTGATAAAGTGGCCAGTGAGTGTCAGTAGAAGGGGGGTGTTTCTGATAAAGTGGCCAGTGAGTGTCAGTAGAAGGGGGGTGTTTCTGATAAAGTGGCCAGTGAGTGTCAGTAGAGGGGGGTGTTTCTGATAAAGTGGCCAGTGAGTGTCAGTAGAGGGGGGTGTTTCTGATAAAGTGGCCAGTGAGTGTCAGTAGAAGGGGGGTGTTTCTGATAAAGTGGCCAGTGAGTGTCAGTAGAGGGGGGTGTTTCTGATAAAGTGGCCAGTGAGTGTCAGTAGAGGGGGGTGTTTCTGATAAAGTGGCCAGTGAGTGTCAGTAGAGGGGGGTGTTTCTGATAAAGTGGCCAGTGGGTGTCAGTAGAAAGGGGTGTTTGAGATAAAATGGCCAGTGAATGTCACTAGAAGAGTGTGGGGAGGGGGTGTTTTTAATTAGTGTTGAATGGAGTTGGAGGCTGAGACAGCAGTGTTTGAACCGGGTGTTTCAGCATTAACGTTAAATCACTGTCTCCTTTGATTGACAGGGAAGTTGATGAATGCTGACTAATTATTAGAAACTCAAACTCATCTGACACCCAATCAGCTCCCTTAGTATTGTGAAATAAAGCATCTTTTGAAATTAGCTTGTTCTTTTAGGCTATATTGATTTGGTTCATCTTCGCTGACAATCTGAAGTCAACACCCACATCTACTTCCAAAAACCTGTAAGAAATAGACTTCACCCATACCACTGTTTCTATGATTGTCATTGTTAAGACTGGACATAAGCTGTCTGATTGGCAATAGCATCCCCTAGTGGAAAAGTTTTAAGTTGCTAAACAGGTGAATATGTGATTGTATGTGTTTTCTAAGAAAATTTAATTATGAGAACTCTCCTGCTCAGTGTCAGGTTTTTTTTAAAGGAGGTAAATAATAGCTTATTTCGACTAAGTGCTATAACGACATGCCAGCAGAAACCTAGGTGAAATGATGAGGTGTGTTTGTGTGTGTGTGTGTGTGTGTGTGTGTGTCTGTGTGTGCAGAGACAGCAGAGCAAATTAGCAAAAGAACAAGGCTGTGCACAAGATTCATTTGGAAACATTAAAAAACAAAAAACATAACTAAAAAAAACAGCAGCCAGCTGTCAGCTTAGGACCACTTTAACAACTCTCTCAGTGGGTGTGTGTAAAACGTGTGTGCCTATCGTGTATCTCACTCCTCGTGAATCTCTCTCTCTCATTATATTATATATATATGAGAGAGAGAGAGAGGAAGTAAGATACAACATGATGAAGGGAGAGAAAAAAGAGCAAGGTGGAGAGCAAGAGAATGAAAGAAAGAATTAATTAATGAGTGAATGAATAAATAAGAGAGAGAGAGAGAGAGAGAGAGAGAGAGAGAGAGAGTACCGGGTAGGCGAGTGAATAAGTATTGGATGGAAAGATGAGGGATGAGTGCAGGCAGCAGCTGTTTGGAGACAGTTGTCTTTATCAGTCTGTAAATGCTGTAATGATAGGGGGTCTCCACCCACACGGACACTCCTCTAATTACCCAATCAACAACTTCCTAAAAACATCCTCACGGGAAACAGCTAAGGAGCCAACAGATGCTTAATAACTGGTTAATAACAGGTATAACATACACCAAGAGCCAAATGACTGACACTAACAGTAGTGATTAATGGATCTAGGTCCCTCTGGTGCACTATTGGGCTTGAGCCTGGTTGGGAGGTAATTTTAAGGGATTTATGAATTAATGTTTTGTATTATAATATGAATTTTTAGCGTGTTTTACATATTAATGACTCAGGGTCGCGGTGGGTCCAGAGCCTACCTGGAATCATTGGGTGCAAGGCGGGAATACACCCTGGAGGGGGCGCCAGTACTTCACAGGGCAACACAGACACACACACATTCACTCACACACTCACACCTACTGACACTTTTTTGAGTCACCAATCCACCTGCAACATGTGTTTTTGGACTGTGGGATGAAACCGGAGCCCTCGGAGGAAACCCACGCCGACACAGGGAGAACACACCAACTCCTCACAAACAGTCACCCGGAGCGGGATTTGAACCCCCAACCTCCAGGTCCCTGGAGCTGTGTGACGCTACCTGCTGCGCCACCGTGCCGCCTCCTATTCTCAAGTTTATCATAATTATCAAGGTGGTTTTTGGAATTATAACTCTTATTGTACTATGTAAGTTCACTATTTTAAGGTGACTTAAATACTAATAAATGGTGTGTTTTCTTCCTAAACAAATTCATTTAAGGTGGTTTAAGGATTAATATAACATTCTATTGTGTGAGATGAAAAGGTAGTTTATTCAATATATTAGCTCAGAAATTGGATGATGGCTAATAATTAGTGTTAACAGTTGATGCATGAATTGCATGAATTGGCTACAATCTCACTTCATTTACGCCGAGACGTTGCTGCAGAAGCACTTTGTCCACTGAGCTTTTCAGGGCTTAACGGGAGGGGTCAACATTGAGTGAAACCCCCTGATGCCCTGCTGCTTAATCCCAGCTGCGGGGGAAGATGAATGGCTGAGGTTTATAGTTTTAAATCAACAAACTCAGCTCTGAGGGTGACGGTCCAGCTGACTCAGATTTGACTGACATGAAGGAAACAGATCACAGGCTCCAGAAAATATCTGGAAGGGCCTAGAACAGATTCTTTGGGTTTAGCAATGCTACACCATTGCTCTAAGGATCTGATGGCATTCAGCTATAAATGTTAAGACTTTGAATGAGTAGTTTGTGTGCATATGTGGAGAGGTAAAACTCACCGGCTTCTGCTGCTGTAGCGGGGCATGTTGAATGTATTCTGTGGGCAGGGCTTATCTCCAGTATCCAATGGCTGACTAGGTACTACCCTCCTGTCAAAACAGGGTCAGAACTCAGTAGCGAGAAGCTTTTGGAACTGAAAGCAATGAAATGCACAAATACAAAATGAACAAGTAAATATGAAAATGTTCCATTTACAAACTAGTTTTTAAAATGTTCAGAATTAACAACAGTCCTCTCCTCTTCTAAATTTCATTTTTCAATTATGGATTCTGCATTTTCATTCTCAAAACCCGGCCCTATTTTCACGGCCCCCATTTTCATTTAACCCTTCGGGTGGACTGTTGGTATTGAGCATGGAGCTCTCCAGTTGATCCAGAGGGTCCCAGTTTGTTTCATATTAATAAAAAATATACAGATGCTTGGACAACAAGTCAACCAGCAGATGTTATGTAGCACATGAGCCAATGGTTGTCCTGGGGGGTGATTTTTAGCTGGGGGGTGATTTTTAGTGCTCAGAGCTTAAACAACCCAGAACAGTAATGATGCATGTAGTTCTTAATGTATTGCAGCTCATTTGCATTTTTTAAATATACGATTTAATTGTTGACAAGTTTTGTGTCACATTTCAAGCTGTTAAAATGTGATGCAAAAATACAAAAATTAGTCAGTAACAATATTTTTGGTTATTACCTTGTGCCCATGTTGTTGTTTTGTAAACAGTATTTGTTTGTGTGTGATTAAACAGCAATGATGTTATGTAAATTATGTTGTTGTCAAAGAGTTAATGATGCACCTGCTTTAGTCCCTCTTTACTCATTCTCTTTTCCTCTCTCTCTGTCTCTTTTTTTACCCTCTTTCCTCTCTCTCACTCCTTCTGCAGAGTCAGCTGAACTCTCCTGTGACTCGTCACAAAAAGACAGAAACAGTGCAAGTGAGAGTTAAAACAAAAAAGAGAAAGAAAGAGAAAAAGAAAAAGAGCAAGAGAATAATAAAGAGAAAGAAAGAAAGCGAGAGAGAATGAGAGGAAAAGAGACAGAGGGGTATCACTGTGAGTCAGTGAAGCTCCACCAGGGCTGGGTACCCACTGGACAGGAGTAAGAGACTTGGTGTTCATTTGTGTGTGGCATTTAAATATTCATGAGCTCAACTTTATGCAAATGAGCAAGTAGAGGAAATAAATATATAAATAAATAATCAAACACCCGAACCCTGCCGCCGACCATCTGTCTGTCTTCTTCATCCTTTCTTTATCTTTGTCTGTACACTCCATTCAATAAAACACACTGAAACAGCCAATCTGCTTAAATTAAATGTGTGATCAGTTATTTCATGAAATGAAAAAATGGGACCATTAGGTGTGCATGTGCTTATATATATATATATATATATACACACAAACCAGATCCCAAAAAAGTTGGTACACTAAACAAATCGTGAATAAAAACTGAATGCAACGATGTGGAGATGGAAAATGTCAATATTTTATTCGTAATAGAACATAGATGACAGATCAAAGGTTTAATCTGAGTAAATGTAACATTATAAAGGAAAAATATATTGATTCAAAATTTCACAGTGTCAACAAATCCCAAAAAAGTTGGGACAAGTAGCAATAAGTGGCTGGAAAAAGGAAATTGAGCATATAACGAACAGCTGGAAGACCAATTAACACTAATTAGGTCAATTGACAACATGATTGGGTATAAAAAGGGCTTCTCAGTGTCAGGGTCTCTCTGAAGCCAAGATGGTAAGAGGATCACCAATTCCACCATTGTTGAAAGATAGTGCAGCAACACAAGAATGGTGTTACCCAGCGTAAAATAGCAAAGACTTTTAAGTTATCATCATCAACCGTGCATAACATCATGAAAAGATTCAGAGAATCTGGAACAATTGCTGGGCGTAAGGGTCAAGGCCGTAAAACTCTACTGGATGCTCGTGATCTCAGGGCCCTTAAACGTCACTGCACCTCAAACAGGAATGCCACTGTCAAGGAAATAACAGAATGGGCTCGGGAATACTTCCAGAAAGCATTGTCAGTGAACACAATCCACCGTGCCATCTGCCAGTGCCAGCAGAAACTCTACAGTGCAAAGAGGAAGCCATTTCTTAGCAAGCTCCACAAGCTCAGACATTTGCACTGGGCCAGGGGTCTTTTAAAATGGAGTGTGGCAAAATGGAAGACTGCTCTGTGGTCAGATGAGTCACGATTTGAAGTTCTTTATGGAACACTGGGATGCCATGTCATCCGGACCGGAGAGGACAAGGATAACCCAAGTTATCAACGCTCCGTTCAGAAGCCTGCATCACTGATGGTATGGGGTTGCATGAGTGCTTGTGGCATGGGCAGCTTGCATGTCTGGAAAGGCACCATTAATGCAGAGAACTATGTTCAGGTTCTAGAACAACATATGCTCCCATCTAGACGTCATCTCTTTTAGGGAAGACCCTGCATTTTTCAACAAGATAATGCCAGACCACATTCTGCAGCAATCACAACATCATGGCTACGTAGGAGAAGGATCCGGGTACTGAAATGGCCAGCCTGCAGTCCAGATCTTTCACCTATAGAGAACATTTGGCGCATCATAAAGAGAAAGGTGCGACAAAGAAGGCCCAAGACGATTGAACAGTTAGAAGCCTGTATTAGACATGAATGGGAGAGCATTCCTATTTCTAAACTTGAGAAACTGGTTTCCTCTGTCCCCAGACGTCTGTTGAGTGTTGTAAGAAGAAGGGGGGATGCCACACAGTGGTAAAAAATGGCCTTGTCCCAACTTTTTGGGGATTTGTTGACGCCATGAAATTTTGAAACAAAATATTTTTCCCTTAAAATGATACATTCTCTCAGTTTAAACTTTTGATCTGTGATTTGTGTTCTATTCTGAATAAAATATTAGATGCTGGCACCTCCACATCATTGCATTCAGTTTTTATTCACAATTTGCTTAGTTACTCAACTTTTTTGGAATCCGGTTTGTATATACACAGGTGATGGTCATAAAATTACAATATCATGAAAAAAAAAATTAATTTCAGTAATTCCATTCAAAAAAAAAAAAGTGAATCTTGTATATTATACTTATTCATTACACACAGACTGATATATTTCAAGTGTTAAATTCTTTTAATTTGATGATTATAACTGACAACTAACGAAAATCCCAAATTCATTATCTCAGAAAATTAGAATATTGTAAAAAGGTTCAATGTTGAAGACACCTGGTGCCACACTCTAATCAGCTAATTAACTCAATTAACTCAAAACCTGCAAAGGACTTTAAATGGTCTCTCAGTCTAGTTCTGTAGGCTCCACAAACATGGGGAAGACTGCTGACTTGACAGTTGTCCAAAAGATGACCATTGACACCTTACACAATCAGGGCAAGAAACAAAGGGTCATTGTATAGAGGCTGGCTGTTCACAGAGCTCTGTGTCCAAGCACATTAATAGAGAGGTGAAGGGAAGGAAAAGATGTGGTAGAAAAAGTGTACAATTAAAAGGGATAACCGCACCCTGTGGAGGATTACGAAACAAAACCCATTCAAAAATGTGGGGGAGATTCACAAAGACTGCAGCTGGAGTCAGTGCTTCAAGAACCACCACCACACAGACGTATGTAAGACATGGGTTTCAGCGTCGCATTCACATTGTGTCGAGCCACTCTTGAACAAGAGACAGTGTCAGAAGCGTCTCGCTTCCAAAAAGAACTGGACTGCTGCTGAGTCTATGTCTCTGATGAAAGTAAATTTTGCATTTCCTTTGGAAATCCTTTGGAAAGGTCCCAGAGTCTGAAGGAAGAGAGGAGAAGCACATGATCCACGTTGCTTTAGGTCCAGTGTAAAGTTTCCACAGTCAGTGATGGTTTGGGGTGCCATGTCATCTGCTGGTGTTGGTCCACTGTGTTTTCTGAGGTCCAAGGTCAATGCAGCCGTCGACCAGGAAGTTTTAGAGCACTTCATGCTTCCTGCTGCTGACCAACTTTATGGAGATGCAGATTTCATTTTCCAACAGGACTTTGTACCTGCACACAGAGCCAACGCTACCAGTACCTGGTTTAAGGACCATGGTGTCTCTGTTCTTAATTCGCCAGAAAACTCAACTGACCTTAACCCCATAGAAAATCTATGGGGTATTGTGAAGAGGAAGATGTAATATTCCAGACCCAACAATGCAGAAGAGCTGAATACCACTGTTAGAGCAATCTGGGCTCTCATATAACACCCGAGCAGTGCCACAGACTGATCGACTCCATGCCACGCCACATAGCTGCAGTAATTCAGGCAAATGGAGCCCCAACTAAGTACTGAGTGCTGTACATGCTCATACTTTTCAGTTGGCCAGCATTTCTAAAAATCCTTTTTTGTATTGGTCTTAAGAAATATTCAAATTTTCTGAGAAACTGAATTTGGGGTTTTCATTAGTTGTCAGTTATAATCATCAAATTAAAAGAAATAAACACTTGAAATATATCAGTCTGTGTGTAATGAATGAGTATAATATACAAGTTTCACATTTTGAATGGAATTACTGAAATAAATCAACTTTTTCATGATATTCTAATTTTATGTCCAGCACCTGTGTGTGTGTGTGTGTCTATATATATATATATATATATATATATATATATATATATATATATATATATATATATATATATATATATATATATATATAATGTGCATGTGTGTGTGTGTGGACCCTGAATGGCCCACTGAGTGGCGTTTTGTAAAAAACAAACCCTGGTTAGACGTATTTATGCTACACCATAACAGTGAAGTACATATAATGGAGATACGAGGTTTTCTCTCCAGGCGGCAAAGTCCTGTGATTGGACAGCGTAATAAAAAAAAGAAACGACAGTATTCAGATCTTCTATTAGTGCAGATGTAGTGCAAATTAAGCTGCTGCCTACACACACACACACACTTTCTCCAGCATCAAGGTTCTCACATACTGTGTGTGTGTGTGTGTGTGTGAGAGAGAGAGAAAGTCACGTAGAACAATCACAGAAAGCCAAGGTTTGTCTCATGTTTCACTGGGGAAGCTTTTAATAGATGTTCAAAGACCAGCAGCAGCTCATTTGCTTCCACAGACACAATTTAACCACAGAGCTAACGGCAGCACTAATGTCTTCAAGCCCCACCCACAACCCTCAGACCCTTCACTACTATCTCAGAGACACATAAACACACACACACACACACACAAACAAATCTGCACGCTCAGATGAGAACACTAACCATTGTTTTTGTTCAGCTCAACACTAACCATCACACACACTCACACCTGTGGACAGTTTCACATACACACACCAGTCACTCACACACACAGTCCCTCACACCCTCATCCAGTCTCTCACACACTCAGACCTGTGGACAATTTCACACACACACACACACACACACCAGTCACTCTCCTGCTCACAAATGTGGACAGTTTCACACACACACCAATCACACACACACACCAGTTGCACTTGCACACCCTGTTCTTCACACACTCACCCAGTCCCTCACACACTCACACCTGTGGACAGTTTCACACAAACACTAGTCACACACACCCAACTAGTCCCTTGCACACACTCACAGTCACTCTCACACCTGTGGACATTTTCACATATGCATACTTGCCCTCAAACACTCACCTAGTCACTCTCACGCTTACATCTGTGGATAGTTTCACACACACACACACACACACACACACACACACACACACACACACACAGTCACCCACTCACTCAAACACTCACCCAATCAATCCCGCACTCACACCTGTGGACATTTTCACATACGCACATCTGTTACTATGGTAATGATCAGGAGGCGTCAGTGAAGAGAACTCTGTGTGTGGATGGACAGCATTCACTCCTCCTTTCTTCCCTTCTTTCATTTCTTCTCCCTCTTTCAATGAAATGACAAGAGCTCAATCAAGACTCTTGTCCTCCAACACAAAGGCAATGTCATTTTAAAATGATTTTCAATGATCATCAAGCCTAGCAATTAGCATCCAGGCTAAAGCAGGAGCGCGGAGGTAGAACTCACTCAGAATGCCGCATTAAATAATTCAGCATCACAAAAAAATTAGCATAATTCACCACTGCCCCCATGTGGACTGGAGGAGACACAACTTTGGCTAACTACCTACAAGTTCTGATAAAGTTTGAAAGAATACACTTTAGTCAAATGTTCAAAGTACGTTTTAATGATGCTTGTCATTTCAATTAATGTTCCTATAATGTTGAATGTTAACAGACATAACATATTAACTGCAATGTTTACTGAATATTTTGAGGACGTTGTCAGGGCCCGATTATGTTACCTCAGTGGCGTAGATTTGCTCTTGACATTGGTAGGGACCTATGACTCTAACCCCCACCAACCTAACCCCATTGCCTGTTTTTATTATTTTTTTTCTTTGCTCCATGATAAAATGACAATATAAGAGAACTTACAATTGGAAGTTTATTGTGCAGTTAATTTCCAAACCATGTTTTTCAAAGTTATAAACAATTTTAGCCTGCTGTCATTATGATGGACTCATTTCAATAGCAAACTTGACTTTAAATGACTTACACGTTTCTTTGAAAAACAGCTGTGCACTTTCCTTATTTCAGCTGCCATCCTCACTCTCTTTTGACACTAAAATGTCACCCACGATGCACCTGAATCTTGCACAGTAATACTCGCTTATGACTGAAATGTTTTCCTTCCAGTATTGGAGCTGCTAACAACCAAACTACAGAGACGCACGTGACAGCAGGAAAAGGCACAGCCAATCACACTGAATGCCGAGATCAAGAATGATGGACAGGCAATCGTTGAGTCCCTGACGGCGGGTCTGAAAAGTGGAGCAGAGAATGTCTTGGTAAATGGAGAAATTTAAGGCACTGAGGCAGGGGTGGGTAGAACCTCCACCACCAAGTGAAGCCTAGGAGTAGGTCGATGGTAGATGAGGGGCCGGGGGTTGAATAAAAGGTTTTGTTGTTGGAGGCGACGAGGGCGATATTCATAATGGCTGGAAAACAGGTGGGTGTGAGACAAAACGGAATGTAATGTTGTTAATCATGGGGATGATGTGAGAATGAAGGGGTATAAATGGAGCTGTGGAGAGGTAATTGGGGTGTCACATAGTGACTTCACTAACAAGTTTAAAATGAGTTTTACTTATTCTGATGAAGTGCAAATATTAAAGAGAAAGCTTCTTAGTGCAAATGAGATAAAAGTTAATCCTTTCTATTTTTAGGTTGAATTATTATTACTTAAAAGTAACGTGTTTCAAATTAATCAAATAATTTTATACTTTTGCACGTAGGTGTCTGACTAATACAGAGTGTGTTCAAGTTGCCAAGGTTTCACCTGTGAAGTATTATTTCTTGATGTTTCAGGGAACAGTTATGTACAAATGTCCTATCCTTTGTAAGAATTTATATTAATTTATTCATCAAGGGAAAGGGAGATATTTGAGAAACCCACTGAAATGTTATGAGTGTGACTCAGTGGTTGTAATTTTGTTAAAGTATTTGTGCATTGTGTGTCACGGATGCTACATCTATCAATGAATTCATGATCATGAAAAACCACACGGAGAAGACTTGAATGGTGGCTTCCAGAATTTGCAGAGGGCATGACAACTGAACACATATCCATGAATTAACCTTTTTTAACAGCATCCTCTAGGGTAAGTGGAACAACATAATGGAAAGTAAAATAGCTAAATTATGCAGACCCATTAAATGTCCCAAAGTAGCGGGTGGAATTTGATGGACCAACATTATATATATTTTATAATCTTGAGTATATTTATGGCTCAGTATAGATCATAGAGATAGTCATGGTAGGTCACAAGCATTAATATTTTAGTATATGACCTTTATTCATACACTTTTCACCATTGCCTTTATCAATACACTTCATTTGAATATTATAATGTATACCCACCTTGCGCCCAATGATTCCAGATACTCTCTGGACCCACCGTGACCCTGAACTGGATAAGCAGTTACAGATAATTGATGGATGAATGGAATATTATAATTACGCATTTTTTATTCTTCTTTCTTTCTTTCTTTCTTTATTTAATTTTTGCTTTGAGCTTACAGGTGTACGATGAGGTTGATAGCATCCATACTGGAACAGTGAACATACTGTATGTCACTTCTTCAGCAAGGGATTTGCAGCTGTACTTGCTAAAAGGGACACTGACACTGAAAAAACTATATGTCTAGAAAAGAGGACATCAACCGAGGACCTCGCAGGTTGCAAATTTGACCTAAATAGTTATTAAATAATTATTGCATCAATGTGGCTTCTGTGATTTTGAATGTATATGCTTGAGGTAATAGGTATGGGGTTGTTATTAAAGCATTTTTCGCCATGATATATAGGCACTGACTTTGGGGATAAACTTGATTGTTTAACATCCCACTTTCACCCCCTCATTATTCACGAAGCGGGAAGCAACTGTTGCCACACAAACTGTAATGGCCACACTAAACAAAAAGTCAATATTATTTCAAAAATCTTTCACTGTGCCATGCCATGTCTATTTCTGTTTTTCTATAGGGTGAACCTACAACATCCAGTACTGTAACTAAAAGGCCCTGACTGGGACACTGCTAATTCCAGAGGAAGCCTGTGGTGAAATCTGAGTTGAGATTTTCTGTAGTACTACAGTAGACAAGGCCTTTATCACAACCTTGTGTATGTATCATGCCTTCAACATTGAAAACCCAACACACCAAAACAAAACATGACAGTTTTAAACATTAAGATGTTGCAGGGTGTTAGTTCTGTCCCTATAAGCCACACAAACACACTAAATATATCTGACTGTTACTGCCTTTCAGGTGAGTACACCTGCACAACTTTCCTGTTAACTTTACATGAAAACAGGTGAACTCTCTGGATTAATAAAGCCACAACACCAGAGAGCATGTGGTTTGATTAATACCTTAAAGATGCTTGATAAAGAAAGAGGATATCTATTTATGTAGAAATTCTTAAAGAGCACTGTATGTAACTGAGGTCCAGTCAAAGATTTGTATAATATATTGAGTGAACCAGCCACTTTCTTGTGATGTGGCTTTAATAATCTGGAGCTTTTCCCTGTTTTGATTAACAGAGAAGATTTACAAATGAACTGGTCAAAAAGGCTGGAGCAGTCAGATTTGTCACTCTTTGGAAGTTTGTTTTCCTTGTGAAGCCTTCTGACCTACATTTGTAATTCTGAGATCTGAATTTGAAAGATTTTCTGTATAGACCTGCCTTTTTCCAGGACTGGGATAGATTTACCTGTTTCAACTGCTAGGTTAATTTATCTATCTTTGTTTAAAGGCTAAGTTCCAGCTATATGAAAGTGTCAAACAAATAAATACAGTGGAATTTGAGTTCCTAACTTGAGTTTATTAATAGTCAGAACATGTTATTTCTTACTAATTCAAGGAATAAAGTTTAAAAAAAAAACTCTAATAGGAGTCTTGTATGTGACGTAGATGGTGGACAACAACTCTAGAAGTTGTACTTAATTTAATGCAAAATGACGAAAAGGTGTGTTGTTTTTGGCTGCAATAATTCAATGTACAGTGGGACATCTGTGCACAAATGGCCCAAAGATCCCAAAATATCCAGAAAATGAACTAAATTTGTCAACTTTAAACAGGCACTTTGCAAAGGACCATCCGCTCACTCCGTTATCTGTAGCTCACTTCACTGGCACTTTTCCAACAATATGGGCATGTAAGGAAACCAACGAAAGGTGTTCAAGAGCCTCTGTATACATGGAGGTAAACAGGGTAAGTAAACTTATTTCGCCTGTTTTAGTTGGTGTTAGTTAACGTTAGCTTGACTTGCTAAACTCTGTGGCTCAGATTAGGCTTCCTGTGCTAGCTAGTTGCATTACAGAGGTTTATAGTGTCGGATGAATGAGTTCAACTTCAGATGTGTGGTGATCATATTTACAAGAATAACGGTACCTCTAAATTTTAGTTTAGCTTATTGCTAGGCTGTTGTCATGAATAATGTTGGTTATTTAGCTAGCTAGATACTGTTTACACGTAGGACGAACTGATTTTGTGTGTGTGGTTTGATAAAAATCTCAAGACCAAGTACTATCGTGGTCTATTTTCCTTACATTACAGGCTCTTCAGGAGAGTCACAGCCCAACACAGTTTGCACAGCAATAGACTATACTTCAGAGAGTATGGAGATGATGCTGGGTGTGAAGGATTTAACTAGGATTTAATTATTTATCTAGGAAATAATAAACAAACAAACCAACAAAAACTTCCCACTGAAAACATTTTAAAGATATTTTTAGAAAATGTACATATTTACAACATCCCCAGTAACAACCACAATGAAATTATGTTATTAAGCACATGCACAATGACCAATCAAGTCCTAGGCACTTTTTAACATTTACTCTTAGCAGCAACAATGTTTGCTCATTTTAATACCTAGCATGCATCATGCAAATACATTACAGAGTCACTGGGAATCCCTGAAATGCCAAACAATCCAAAAACAGCTGCCAATTCCAGCTGGTGTCAACCAGTACTGACTGCTAACATAGCTATTGACCTTCAGGCCAATATTCAACTACAATTAATTTAGTTAAATTTGACTTAATTAAAGCTTTTGGCTACATTTTTCAAATTAGATATTTTTCTTATATTCATTCCTCCTGGGGCTTCATACATTAAGGACTCTAAAGCATTAGAAAACAACACCAATTATAACAGTGCAAATTGTGACTTGCATGGGTACTTATTATTGCTAAGCTAACTATTTTGAAGTTATTCTAGAACAAAATTGAATGTTCTAAGAATGAAAATGAAATAAACACAGCAAAATTAAATTTAAAACATAAAATCAATACATATGTACAAGGTCATGCCAACCAGGCTATGTCATCTGCTTCTAAGATTAGCTTTCGTTTTATTGGTGCATTAGAAGAAACAATTATGAACAAATCAGAACTAAATCACCTGTCAACAACACTGGAATCCCAAATAAACAGTTATAACATAGTGTACTGTGGGCTAGGAGTAGGTTACATATGTAAATGCCACATTTCATATTTCAGTGTTTTACTAGCTCATAAAACTCAGATTTTATGAACATTTTTAAAATTAATATTAAATTTATACAGCATGAAATGTCTTATTATGCTTTATAGAACCCGTTCAGCAAATATACATCCAAGCTACTATAGTGCTACAATTTTATAATGCTAACTATCAAAACTGTAATATGAGTTAGCACCTACAATGCTGAAATTAATGTGGTTTTGGTGAATCAATTATACTTTGAACCCAGTAACATCAATGATGTCAGGAGTACAACACAAATCACCTCAAAAAATAAACTTTCCAACATATTCCAAGCTTGACATCCCGTAATAAGCACAGTGGAAGTCAACAACTCAATGGTCAGCCCTTGGACATGGAGCCTGAAAATAATGATGTTGATGACGAAGGACCAGAGGTGATATAAATCAATAAAATTATTAATAAATAATTTGAAATAATCAAAATTGACTCAGAGTTGCACCACAAACAGCACAGCCACCATCTTGAATCTCAGTGTTATTACTTTCCAGATCAGACTTCCTGCCAATAGCCATATCTCAGACTTCTACCTATGCCCTACATAGTGCCCTGGATACCTGGATACACAAAGGAGTGGTATACACCTATATTTATACATATTCATATCTGTGTTTGTAAATAAACATAACTACAGCTTGTTTGGAGGATGCTCAAGGGACAGTGTCCTCCACTGTCCTCATTTTGACCATATAAGGTCAGAACAATATTGAGAGGTTTGGACTCTGAGCTTTCAGCATCTCAGGCAGCACCAGGCAGGTTATAAAATAGCTAAAACTAAGTGATGGCTGTTTTGTTTTTGATTTCAGATGCTTCTTATGCTAAAGTACTAGCAATTAGCCACGGTGGAACTGCAACATATTTGCCAGGACAATAACATGGATTATTTCTGGCAGCACCATGATGTTTATTAGCGCTAACTCACTACTAATCAGGTGGCCAGAGCTTTGTGTGAGGAATGCTGTGATTTGTCCAGCTGTGTCCAAAGCTAGCGATTAGCTCAATCTCTGCAGGGCTAAAGGAAGGTCAGTCAGTTTGTGAAGTGGCTGCGTTTTTTTCTCGTCTGCTCATTGCTGTGTGTAATTGCAGAGATGCAGCAACAAAAATGCTAATTGCAGCCTCTAACTATTAATTAGCTGGAGGCGCTAGACTAGAATTGCGATTTTGATTAGTGCTTGATTAGCGGTGGGTGGGCACCTCCTCAGTGGAGATGAATGAGCCACATACAAAGCAGGTAAAAATCCCACACAGGTTTGTTTATGCTCAATGCTAAGAGTCATCTGAAGGGGTACCAAACCCCCCACTCCCAGCACCTGTAAGTGGAAGAGTAAAATTGTGTTCTGTAGAGTAGAGTAGAACAGTATGTAGAACTCAAATCTTGAGTGAATTGCAGTTTTAATCTCTCTGTCTTTCCTTTCTCTGTCTTTCTCTTGATGGACAGAGGTGATGAAGTGTTAATTATTTCTTGGTGGAAAAATGGACAGATGGAGGGAGTTGTCTGAAAGGTCAGCGAACAACAGGAAAAGGCCAACGATGACGTCCTAATGAATTCACTCATCTCTCAGTTCAACAGAAACAGTTCATCATCGGAAACTGTGTCATCTACTCCAACTCACTGGCCACGTTATCAGAAACACGCCCTTTCTACTGACACTCGTTGGCCACATTATCAGAAACACCACCCCTCTACTGACACTCACTGGACAATTTATCAGAAACACCCCCCCTCTACTGACACCCGCTGGCCACTTTATCAGAAACACCCCCCTTCTACAGACACTCACTGGTCACTTTTTCAGAAACACCCCCCCCCCCTCTCTACTGACACTCACTGGCCACTTTATCAAAAACACCCCCCCACACACTGACACTCACTAGACACTTTATCAGAAACACCCCCCTTCTACTGACACTCACTGTCCACTTTATCAGAAACACCCCCTCTCTACTGACACTCACTGGCCACTTTTTCAGAAACACCCCCCCCCCCCCCCTTCTCTACTGACACTCACTGGCCACTTTATCAAAAACACCCCCCCACACACTGACACTCACTAGACACTTTATCAGAAACACCCCCCTTCTACTGACACTCACTGTCCACTTTATCAGAAACAACCCCCTCTCTACTGACACTCACTGGTCACTTTTTCAGAAACACCCCCCCCCCCCTCTCTACTGACACTCACTGGCCACTTTATCAAAAACACCCCCCCACACACTGACACTCACTAGACACTTTATCAGAAACACCCCCCTTCTACTGACACTCACTGTCCACTTTATCAGAAACAACCCCCTCTCTACTGACACTCACTGGCCACTTTATCAGAAACACCCCCCCCTCTCTACTGACACTCACTGGCAACTTTATCAGAAACACCCCCCCCCACACACACTGACACTCACTGACCACTTTATCAGAAATACCCCCCTTCTACTGACACTCACTGGCCACTTTAACAGAAACAACCCCCCCTCTACTGACACTCACTGGTCACTTTTTCAGAAACACCCCCCCCCCCCTCTCTACTGACACTCACTGGCCACTTTATCAAAAACACCCCCCCACACACTGACACTCACTAGACACTTTATCAGAAACACCCCCCTTCTACTGACACTCACTGTCCACTTTATCAGAAACAACCCCCTCTCTACTGACACTCACTGGCCACTTTATCAGAAACACCCCCCCCTCTCTACTGACACTCACTGGCAACTTTATCAGAAACACCCCCCCCCACACACACTGACACTCACTGACCACTTTATCAGAAATACCCCCCTTCTACTGACACTCACTGGCCACTTTAACAGAAACAACCCCCCCTCTACTGACACTCACTGGCCACTTTATCAGAAACACCCCCCCCCCCCTTCTCTACTGACACTCACTGGCCACTTTTTCAGAAACACCCCCCCCACACACACTGACACTCACTGACCACTTTATCAGAAATACCCCCCTTCTACTGACACTCACTGTCCACTTTAACAGAAACAACCCCCTCTCTACTGACACTCACTGGCCACTTTATCAGAAACACCCCCCCCCTCTCTACTGACACTCACTGGCCACTTTATCAGAAACACCCCCCCACACACACACTGACACTCACTGACCACTTTATCAGAAACACCCCCCCACACACACACTGACACTCACTGACCACTTTATCAGAAATACCCCCCTTCTACTGACACTCACTGTCCACTTTAACAGAAACAACCCCCCCTCTACTGACACTCACTGGCCACTTTTTCAGAAACACCCCCCCACACACTGACACTCACTAGACACTTTATCAGAAACACCCCCCTTCTACTGACACTCACTGTCCACTTTATCAGAAACACCCCCTCTCTACTGACACTCACTGGCCACTTTTTCAGAAACACCCCCCCCCCCCCTCTCTACTGACACTCACTGGCCACTTTATCAAAAACACCCCCCCACACACTGACACTCACTAGACACTTTATCAGAAACACCCCCCTTCTACTGACACTCACTGTCCACTTTATCAGAAACAACCCCCTCTCTACTGACACTCACTGGTCACTTTTTCAGAAACACCCCCCCCCCCCTCTCTACTGACACTCACTGGCCACTTTATCAAAAACACCCCCCCACACACTGACACTCACTAGACACTTTATCAGAAACACCCCCCTTCTACTGACACTCACTGTCCACTTTATCAGAAACAACCCCCTCTCTACTGACACTCACTGGCCACTTTATCAGAAACACCCCCCCCTCTCTACTGACACTCACTGGCAACTTTATCAGAAACACCCCCCCCCACACACACTGACACTCACTGACCACTTTATCAGAAATACCCCCCTTCTACTGACACTCACTGTCCACTTTAACAGAAACAACCCCCCCTCTACTGACACTCACTGGCCACTTTATCAGAAACACCCCCCCCCCTCTTCTCTACTGACACTCACTGGCCACTTTATCAGAAACACCCCCCCCCCCCTCTCTACTGACACTCACTGGCCACTTTATCAGAAACACCCCCCCCCACACACACTGACACTCACTGACCACTTTATCAGAAATACCCCCCTTCTACTGACACTCACTGTCCACTTTAACAGAAACAACCCCCCCTCTACTGACACTCACTGGCCACTTTATCAGAAACACCCCCCCCCCCTCTCTACTGACACTCACTGGCCACTTTATCAGAAACACCCCCCCCCTCTCTACTGACACTCACTGGCCACTTTATCAGAAACACCCCCCCCACACACACTGACACTCACTGACCACTTTATCAGAAATACCCCCCTTCTACTGACACTCACTGTCCACTTTAACAGAAACAACCCCCCCTCTACTGACACTCACTGGCCACTTTATCAGAAACACCCCCCCCCTCTTCTCTACTGACACTCACTGGCCACTTTTTCAGAAACACCCCCCCCCCTCTCTACTGACACTCACTGGCCACTTTATCAGAAACACCCCCCCCACACACACTGACACTCACTGCCCACTTTATCAGAAACACCCCCCTTCTACTGACACTCACTGGCCACTTTATCAGAAACACCCTCCTTCTACTGACACTCACTGGCCTCTTTATCAGAAACACCCCACTTCTACTGACACTCACTGGCCACTTTATCAGAAACACCCAACTTCTACTGGCACTCACTGGCCACTTTATCAGAAACACCACCTGTACATCCCTCACTCTCTCTGTCTCTACATAACTCTTTCTCTCTCTCACCTTATCTCTGACTCCTTATCGCTCTCTCATGCTATTTATTCTCTCTCATTCTCTCTCTGTCTCACTCATTCTGTCTTCTCTCCTTCTTGTCATATATATTCTCTATTTCTATCTCTCTCTCTCTCTCTCTCTCTCTCTCTCTCTCTCTCACACACACACACACACACACACACACTCACTATTTCTCTCTTCATATCTCCCTATCTGTCTCTCTCTAATTCTCTTTCTTCTAATCTGTCACTCTTTATCCCTACCAATCTCACTTTCTCCCTCTCTCTTGATCTATCCCACTCTCTCTCTCTCTTTCTCTCTTTCTCTCTTGATCTATCCCAATCTCTCTCTCTCTCTCTGTCTCTCTCCCTCTCTCTCTCTCTGTTGTTTGAGGCGTGAATGCTACGCTTCAGGAGTCGACCTTGCAAAACACCAAACACCAAACAACACACACACACACACATACACAAACATACATTATGCAGAATGTCAAACTGCAGCTTAGTCGAGCACACGCTGCTCCAACTCAAACAGCGTGAAAACATCTGGACGTGTGGTCAGCCAGAGTGGACACACACACACAAACAAACACACCCACACACGCAAACGGAGGATGCACACAATCAGGTATACTATGTTTCAGATCTAAAAATAACTGAAACACTGCTGGGAAGATTGAAAGTCAGCCAGTGAGGTCACTATTTCCTTTCTAAACTCTTGGGGGCTTCATACCTCCCTGGTGGATGCTTGGCTTTGAGTATTGTGTCCTTAGGCTCATGTACAGCTGCTCCAGAATACAACATTTCATTTTATCCTCCGTTGTAGTAATTAGACAGTGTCCACATACTTACTGACACATAATGTATGTCCCTGTAGATCATGCTCTATACTGGCCATATAGCTGGAGAGGGCGTCCTCAGGAGACACTTGTCTCAATTTACTGTACAAATATAGCAGCACACACACACACACACACACACACACACAAACACACACACACACACACACACACAAACACACACACACACACACACACACAAACACATTCCGCAGGCTGCTTCCAATTAGCGCTGTGGTGTGTTCAGGACTTGAGGAGGAGTGACACCATAATGCAGTCATCATCTGAAAGGCCACACACACACATACATACACACACACTTGAGTGAACATCACGGCTGATTAGATCAGCCTCCAGGCTCCAAAACACTCATCCTGAAGATCATCAGAGATCATATCACACACTCAACACATCCCACACACACCAGCCTTACACCAGTCAGCGTCTGCATCACTTTTTGAGTGTGTGTTTGTGTTTGTGTGCATGTGTGTGTGTATGTCTGTGTCTGTGTGTCTGTATGTGGGAGTATATAGACACAAAGGTATTAGATGGATATCCATCATTCCAGAGAACACAGTTCCATTGCTCCACAGTGCAGAGCTGGGGGGCTCGGTCTCCCTCTGGTCTACTATTGGCATTGTGACCATAGGCTCATATGCAGCTGCTCCAGAGCATCCTGAAATGTAGCATCTGAAATTATTCATGACACACATTCTGTCTGAACATTAAGCACTTGGGTAAGGGAGTCTGTAAAAACCTGTAAATGTAGAAGTCATATAAATGATTCTGAATTCTGATTCCTGATCTTTAAGAATGATTGAATGCAGTGAATTTCTTGAAGAATTGACTCTTTTGGAAGCTGGGAATGAAGGATGAATTGAATCATTGTTAAATTAAAAAGCATGTGTGAGAGAGCAAGATTGAAAGAGAGAAAGAAAAATAATTGGTAAATCTGATTCTGAATCGACTCTGAAAAATTGAAAAGAAAATGCATTGGATGAAGTTAATCATCTCTAAATTAATCAAATCTAAATGATTTGTTTCTCGGTCTCTTAATGCTTATGCTTTGTGTGTATTTGTGTGTGTGTGTGGGTGTGTGTGAGAGAAAGAGAGAGAGAGAGAGAGAGAGAGAGAGAGAGAGAGAGAGAGAGAGAGAGAGAGAGAGAGGGGGGGGGGGGGTGTTAATGTTAAGGTCACACACCACTTTAGCAAATGAATAAAGTATAGACTTTCTCTCTCTCTCCATTCAGAAGTCTCTCTTTCATTACATGCTAATGTACTGTAAAGTTGCAGAGAGGGAGAATGAAGAGAGAGAGAGGTTTCATTCACACATTTCTCATGTCTCTTGCCCTGCTTTTATCTGTGGACTATGAATGGCTCACAGCAAAATGAACTTAACCCTCTTTTGTGTCACACAATCTATGCGTTTACATCTCTCTTTCTCATTTTTTCTTATATGTCTTTCACTTCTTCTCCCTACTCTTTATCCACTGTCTCTCATTTGATTTCTTTTTTTTTCTTCATTTTCTCTTATTTTTATCTAATTTTCTCTTATTTTTGCTTTTCCTCTATCATTTCTCTTCTTCTCTTTTTTATTGTCTCCTGTACTCTGTCTCACTGTCCTTATACTCATCTTCTTCTTTTTAGTCCCACCCAGACCCACCTCACACACACATACATTTTCTCTTTCTCTCTGTGTCTTGCCATGTAGAGTGTCTGTAGCATCACCAAACTGATCAACCATTCACACCAGGAACACTCTGTGAAGCCCAAACAAACATAAACACACACACACATACACATACACACAAACACACACACACACACACACACACACACACACACACACACACACACACACACACACAGACAAGGTCTGGTGTGTGTGGGTGGGTGACCGCTCACTTCACAGGAGCCAAACAATATGCCAAGTGTGTTTGTGTGCGTGTGTGCGTGTGTGTGTGTGTGCGTGTGTGTGTGTGTGTGTCTGTTTGTGGGCCCAGTTCTGTTAGGTTGGCCTAAGACACCTGCACTGGCCAGCACTTTGCTGAGCAATGTGAGAGAGGGATTGCCATCCTTCAAAATTCAACTGAATCTTTTTGCAGTGAATCAAACTGAACTGAATCATAGTGAAATCTGAAAAGTCATAATGCAGTGAATCAGATTCAAATGAATCAAACTATTTTAAATCGACCCAAAAAGAAATGAATCATGGTGAAATATGAGATTACATTAGGGACTGAATCCTTTTCAATGGATCAAACTAATTTGAATATAACTGAATAGAATCGTGAGCAATTTTTTTTGAATCGGGAATAAATCGTGTTTAGGGAATCAAATCAAATCCAATTGAACTGAACTGAACTAAACTGAAATGGGATCAAATGTGAGATTTCAATAGTGAGTTAATCTTTTTCAAGGAATTGATTCAGTCTGAATTGAACTGAATGAAATAATTTAAATTTAATTTAATAAAGAGAAAATCGGATCTCTCTAAATAGATTTGAAACAAACTGTTTAGAATTTATCTGAACTGAATTTTAATTAGGGCTGGCACAATGGCTCAGCAGGTAGTGTCACACAGCTCCAGGGACCTGGAGGTTGTGGGTTTGAGTCCCGCTCCGGGTGACTGTCTGTGAGGAGTTTGGTGTGTTCTCCCCATGTCCGTAAAATTTAAAATTAGGGACTGATTTATTTTCTGTGAATCACACTGAATTAAATTTCATCTGAATCATCTTATGAATTAAACTGAATCAAATTTAAATCAATCAGACATCAGTTGTATTGAATTAGTTACTGAATCCTTTAAATGATTCCTGATGGTGAAGCTCGAGTAAAAGCAGATTTATACTTCTGCGCTGACTTGACACAGAGCCTACACCATACACTACTTAAGAGCCCTATGCCATTGTGAGCAGTTATACTTCTGCTTCGGGGTCTGTATCGCTCTGCAGTTGCACCACCACAACACTAGGTCTGAACCTCAAACATGTTCCTATATGGTACACAATTTAATGGTGTAGTAGAATTACATTTCTATAATTTTAAAGTGCACTTTTAGGGAGTAGGTCATTGTTTGGGACAGAGCATAGTTTACATGATGTGCCAGGAAAGAAACAAATACAAAACCAGCACGTTTTTCCCAGGTGGTCACATGTCTCCTGTGTTCAACCCTGTTCTGCCATGAATTTGTTGCTGTCTGCAGTCTCTGTAGTGTGGAGAAGAGGAGTATATTTTTCTGAACTTAATATCCGTCTGATTACTGACCAGACACAGTCATGTCGCATCATGTAGTCACATTTCTGGAGAGGTGCAAATCAGGCTATGACGTAGGCTATAGATTAAGGTTTGTGTTGACATGTTACCTACAGCATAGGTTAACACTGGAGTATAAACTGGGCTTAACTGAAGCTCTGTCTGGTGTAATCTCTCTCTCTCTCTCTCTCTCTCTCTCTCTCTCTCTCTCTCTCTCTCTCTCCTTCTTCTTCTTTTCTTCTTTTTCACCACTATGCTTCATTTATCTGTCTTTATCTGTCTTCCTTGTTTCCCCTCCTCTTTCCCACCCTTCTTCCCTGCAGCATCGTCCAGCGCTAATTCAATTATCAGAGTGCAAAAATACACATCAAATAGGATTCATGTCCAATGTGCCCTGGAGCATGTAGTACATACACACACACACACACACAGTCTCACAGACCCTTTTTCAGATCTGCTGCAACAAACTCTGCCCCCATTCATTTAATCTTTTTCTTCTTGTTAGAATTAGCGTGTTAGCAGCTACGCTAGGTGTCAAAATAATATCCTTACACTTAAGATGTCTTTAGATCTCAATATGCACTGACCAGCAGAACAAGAGCATGCCCTTGTTTTTTTTTACTGTCCTTCTATTAGAACCAGAACCGCACCTCATCACAGAAAATCTAATGGGATGCTCTGGAGAAGCCAGACATTAGCCTGAGGTGACCATGCTCAATGCCAAGAGTCCACCAGAGGGCAATGTACGCTACTACTGTAGAAAAAAGTGTTTGATGCTAAGAGGCTAAACACTCCACACTGTAGAGGTGGAATATTTATGGCATCTTTAGAAAAAGCCTAGAAGGGAGAAATATGCTAATCACACGATCTGAGAAACTCTGGAACATGATTAAATTCCTGAAAATATCTCAGAGTTTTCTCTGCAGTCTAATTTTTAATGGCAGCAACAAAAACAAGCAATCACAAGCGTTAGCCGGAAGCTAATCTGGAGTGTGGAGAGTAATGTGGCACTGCTGGTTATGACAGGCTATGGTTTAAAATAACTTTCAAAACACAGTTACAGGTCACAGTGAAGTTCTGACATTGAAAGTAAAAAAGTGATGTCATGTGAAGGTGTTTAGACTTGAAATATTAGGTGGACAGTGGACAGGAATTGGTAAAGTCAATCTCTTTTTCCTCAATTTAAGGACCCTTTCAGTTCCACAGTTTGGCTCTAGAACATCTGTTTGAAAACCTCAACTCAATCAGGGATTAACTAATTCCAGCAACTCTGCTCAATGATAGAAATTCACCCCCATATTGACTCAACCCTTTAATGCAGTCCTGAGATTCCTTAGTAGCTCTGAGCAGTCCGGAACAATGCCTAACCTTTTCCACTCTCTCCTCAGCTGCTGCAGGGTGCACCAGCTTTGGAATTCTAATGCACTGCCACCACCTGCTGGCCTAGAGAGAGCACTAGCACAAGAGTCAGTCCTCCTTATCTCGGATCAGTCTCTGCATCACATGGGAAATACACACTCAGAACTGGGACCATTATGGAAATACTTGCAGAATCCTCTTCCCAGAGATGGATATAACAGCAAATGACTCTACTCCATAAATATAAAACACAAGGAAACCTCAAACCAAAATTACCCTACATTGACTTAACCCAGTTGTAAGTCAACACCATGATAACGCAATGTAATTACAACTCAACACAATACTGACTCAACTCCTAAAAACTCAAGCCAGTAACACCCTAACAAAAATGCAAACCAGTCCTAACTGGACCCAACAAAAAATCAACCCAAAGCTGACTCAAACCAATACAGACACAATACTATAAAAATACGATGACACATTAACACAATGCTAACTCAACCAGTACTGATGTAACCCAATACTGACTGAGTGCTACAATAACTAAACCCTAAATATGTGTTGGTGTAGAAGTACAAAGAAAAATACCCATGGCTTCACAAAACACTGCCTTCAATATCTGGAATATTAAATATGAATAATTTAGAGGAGGTGTATTTGTACAAAGTCCTGCCTTATTAGAGTTTCCTCAGGATTGGTTTTGTCTGAACCAGGATGGAGACGGAGCTAGTTTCCCACTTTGAGGTCAATAACAGCAAACACAGTCGGTCATCCGGCTCGAAGATCAAAAGCTGATCCATTTCATTAACTGCATTAATGCTATGGGTTTTTTCTCATTATGTAATGCTCTGGCATTAATTAGCCCAGATTCCAGTGTCCCAGCTGTTCCCGAAAAACTCACACTGAGTGAATAATTGGCTTGAGAAGTGTGAGGTTTGGAAAAGCTATGACTTTTCATTTGTCTGCTGAAAAAATCCAGTATAAATATGTAGAAAACAACACAAAGAAAATTGTACATTTCCCAAAATATACTGTTAAACAGCTGTACATATTGCATTTAATATCTGCATTTCCAGGTGTAAAAACGTTTATATCAATATATGAATTACACTAAATTTAATGTAAATACAAATATATATATATAAATATATATATATATTTTTTTTTAAATCAACATTTTTGTAAATTACCTACAATTTTTTTTTGTAAATATATGAAATGCAATGGTTATATAATGGAATATATAGTTTTAACAATATTATTATATTATTGATAATCAAAAATGTATTTAAATCCTTATGATTTTTAAATTATTTTTAGACATATTACAGATAGCATTTAAACCGTCTTTAAGAGACTGGCTCAAGTACTTTTATTTTATAGTGAGGTGTTCCTTCTTAAGCTAAGGATTGAATGTAATGCTGCATTCAAGTAAAACTGGCAGACAAAGAGGTATTTACCACTGGTACATTCAGGATCCTATAACATGGGTTTATGAGATGTGACATATATCATGGCATTTTACCTCATTCCTTGAAGACAATATGCATTTGAATCATCTAAATATATGTGTATTCTTTAAATAAAAGTAAAATATTGTGATCAAATTTGTTTCTTCTTGTTGTTTACTTAAAAAGGGTTTCACTGTTAATGATAAATCACATTTTGGGGACATACAGTGGGCGGATCTTCAGTCAAGTACCCGGATGCAGTGAAGTTGTATTTATTACCTAACCACCTATATACAAACTGAACACCTGACCACCTGAACACAGCATAAGCATGTTCTCCTTTAACTTGGGCTGTGTCCGAAGCTGTGCTCTATTCACAAGTGTACTATTATGGAGTTCTGCCACTGGTCAGTTTCCCAGGCTCCTCTGTATATAACAGCCCAGGGATCCGCTGCTGCCTTCTTCTGGCCTGGAGAGAAAGTACAATAATAAAACTCAATATTGAATCGCACTAATTATGTAACCATGAGGTTTAGAAAGACTTGGCCTTGTTTTGTCTGGGTTGTGTAGGATGCCCCCCCCCCCCGCCCTCCCCATCCCTTTATGTGATGCTGGCCAGTGTGAGCATCTCACAGTTAATGTAACAGAATAAGCAGTTAGTAATTTCTTGCAAGCATGTTCAGCTGATGAATCAGAATTAGCATTAGTTTTACAGTCAGTTGAGTTAAATCTAAAGTCAAGGACAGGGTTTGAAGCAGAAAGTGCCTCTCTTGAAGTTCTGAAATGAAAATGAAATGTGCAATTACTTGTCATTGTACAACAGAATGTGTCTCAATTCCATATTTAACCCGTCTGTGGCAGTGAACACACAGTTCACTAGGGACTGTGAACAAACACTCAGAGTGATAGGCAGCCATCCCTCAGCTGTGTATTGAGGGAAGAGGACAGTGCTGTTCTTTTGCTCCCCTTGCCCCCAGTTTTCCTGCCAGATGTAGGAATAGAACAAAGTTTTTAGTCCTAAGCCCTCTTCTCTAACCTAGGCAATCTCTAGGTTATTGGTTATCTCTAATTAGGCAATCGCTGGTTATTGAACATGTGGTTTACCACACCACCACTGGGGGGCACAACTTCAGAGAGGTCAACCATGTTTGTGAACTGTGGAAAAAATAGATAGGACAACAATACAAAGGGATCCCAAAGAGATGTTTGAACAAATGAGAATGCGGTTAAAAAAAAAAAAAAAAAAAAAAAAAAACAGAAATAAAGGAGGGAACAATTTATAATAAAACAAATTCTTTGTTCTTTTCCCTCACTTGGAGACATTTTATTCTCTTCTCTCTGCTCTTTTTTTGTCTGCATTTTTTGGAGATTTTGTTTTTGTTTTTCTTTAATTTGATGCATTTTTTTAATTTTTAATTAACCGTAGATGTTAAGGGTAGCTGGTTGCTGACTGAATTATAAACGGCCACAGCAACCATAGGGTGTAGCTGTAGGATTGGAACAATGGAAATCGTGTGGCTGCCAGTAGGAAGAGAGTGGGGTGGGCCCTATGTGAAGCTCTAATGGATTGGCATAGGATATTTTACATCCTATCTTGTGTACGATTATTATTATATTGTGTGAAGCTGTTTTTTCTTGTTGTTGTGTTAATTCTTTTTGCTATGGCACTGCAAATGCCCTCAGCTGGCTGCCAGCAGTGTGGGCCGATTCCTTTCATATGAAGACTGGCCAACTGGAGACAGAAAGCATAGTCAAGGCCATAAAGGTTATATAAAACAGATGGAGATACATCAGCTGAACAGCTGTTGAAACCTCAGAGACCTTCAGGAACTGAGAGAAGGTAAACTACTTGAGAAACCACAGAGATCTTTTATGTGTGTCAAAGAAACAAAGCCAGTGAAAGAAAACAGAAATAGAACACAAACTACAATTACAGCTATCTGAGAGACCAGAAACACATTTGGCTAAAAGACCATTACTGGGATTCATACAATATGTTATTTTGTCCTTTACAGGTGTATATATGAAATTATGAAAAAGCTCATGATCCCCACCCTTAAGATGCTAAACTTAAACCAAAACCTAAACCCAGTACTTAACCTAGCCCATAACCTAGTCTATAACCTAAGATGAACACTAATCCTAACTCTGATCTCAAGAAAGTCAGAAGCTGCAGGATTATATCCTGGGTAAATTTCTCCTAAAAGAGTCCACAGAACCCTTTCTGTCACACTTTTTCTGGTTCATAACAGACAGTCTGCATTTATTTAATGAAACACTGCCACCAGTGGTTGGGAGCTCCCCTACTGACTGCAAAACAAAAAAAAACTGACTATTACAGTTATGATTTAGACATGTTACATCTCCTTCTTTTTATTATCATTCATTCATTCATTGTCTGTAACCGCTTATCCAGTTCAGGGTCGCGGTGGGTCTGGATCCTACCTGGAATCATTGGACGCAAGGCAGGAAAACACACAGGAGGGGGTGCCAGTTCTTCACAGGGCAGCACACAGACACATTCATTCACATGTGTGAGTACCTATGGACACATTTCAGTTACCAATCCACCTACCAATGTGTGTTTTTGGAGCGTGGGAGGAAACCGGAACACCCGGAGGAAATCCACACAAACACAGGGAGAACACATCAAAATCCTCATAGACAGTCACCCAGAGCAGAACCTGAATGCACAACCTCCAGGTCTCTGGAGCTGTGTGACTGCAACACTACCTGCTGCAATACCGTGCCACCCCTCCTTTTTATTTTACTGGGATATTTCATCAAACTAAGACAAGCCACAGTCAGAGTTACTGCAGCAATGACCGTCTGTTTTAGAGCATGTTCTTACGAATGTAACCAAAATATCTAACTTCATAATAAGACTCAATAACTGCACATAGGACCAAAGATCACATGAAGACTATGTCCCCTTCTTAGAAACATCTGCAGCAGAAAACCCACAAAGAGTCCCTGCCTGCCAACAGCTTTCTGCTTTAAACTGGTCAAGTTTAAGACAAATGTCTATAACCTGTTTAAAGTGTACCTACATTTTAAACTTCTGAAAGGTAGCAGGATCTTACTTCACGAATGACAGCGGTGGTGTCTTCCTGAACAAATATGAATCAAGGCCAGTCTAGGGTTATAACAAGAATTTGACCAAAAGGAAACCTGGTTTAAGAGTTGCTTTGCAAGTGTTTATATTTACACCTGGCAACTGCTGAGGATGTCAATTCTGAGAAATGTTTTTTTTTTCACATGGACAATTCAGATTTCAGCTCAGACTATCACTAAAAAACCCGCAGCATCAGTCTCTGAGATGGAGGGATCAAGAGCAGCTCTCTTTCATTGTACACTAGAACATGATTTCCAGTCAAATGAGTTAGGTTTGGGGACCTTTTTTTTGTCAGTCTTGTACCATTGTAGACTTTATGTAGTGTTTGCATGGCTGTTTGTGTTCCAACATCTGGTGCAAAATCTTCCCAGATCAGTAGAGACTGTTATTGTGGTAGAGAAACACCCCTTGAAAATGCCTTTCATTTCAGAAAGTGAAAGTGTAGGCTGGTGTTGGTCAAATGACATGATTCACTTGTGAGTTGTGGTTCTGCTGGTCTCCAGTGTCTCAGGAGCTGAAGTATTACAAATGAGAGTGACACCATTAGATGTCATTAAATATGGCAACTACATACGAAGAAGTGGATTTTATGTCACATGGGTTAGATACAGCTCACCTGAGAATAAGCCTCCTCTCATTCTGACAGTTACAGATCAGATAAGTAGAGTTTATCCACAATACTCTCACAAGTGGAATCCCCAGAAAAAAATGTATGATCTACAGGTAAAGAACTTCTCAAGAGTCTGAACTATTTTTTACTAGTTTACTACTGCACACTCTGAGAGAAAAGGATCACAGAGGATGAAACCCGACATTGTGTTCAGAAAGATGTTTATCATTACGGGAGCAGAGCTTCTTGAATCTCTCTGGAGGGTAAGATCCCTCACTTTGATCTTACCACATCTACCCTTAACCATTTCACTAGTTATGACCCAAACCTACTTGCACACCCATCTTTAACCCTTTCACTAGGTGGGACACTAATTTACTTCTAATCCCACCTTGAACTCTTTCACTAGGTATGACACTAACCTACTTCTACCCCCAACCCTAACCCTATCCCCACCCATGACCTTAAACCCTTCTCCAAGTAACTGTCTAGAATCTACAATTATAAAATATACTTAGACGTAACAGGGCGGCATGGTGCAGCAAGTAGGTACCTGGAGTTTGTGGGTTCAAGTCCCGCTCTGGGTGACTGTCTGTGAGGAGTTTGATGTGTTCTCCCTGTGTCTGCGTGGGTTTCCTCCAGGTGCTCCGGTTTCCTCCCAAAGTCCAAAAACACATGTTGGCAGATGGATTGACGACTCAAGTGTCCCTATGTGTGAATGAATGTGTGTGTGAATGTATGTGGCAGCCCCTCCAGGGTGTATTCCTGCCTTGGGCCCAATGATTCCATCCTGGATTCTGGGTGAATGACAGAATCCAGAAACTGGGTCTTAGAGAATGTGTATCATCACTATTCAAAGAAAAACTTTTTTTTTTAAACATAAACAAAATAGTGACATTATAGGAGAAAGAAAAGGACCTCCTTTTCTTTCATTGGAAGACAAAGTAAAAAATATATAATAATAATTCCAAGTAATTTTGGAGATTTCTATTGGTCCATTCATCATGAAATTTTCATGAATGTTCATACGATGTTGTAAATTATAAATCTGCAAAACTTGAAACTTGTATTTCTTTGCACCGTGGCATTATACAATCTTAACTAAAGCATATAACTTCATACAGCATAAATATGAGACCCTAAATTATAAACTTAATGTAGGTTCAGAGATCAGATAAAGACTACATCCTCTTCCTCTTCTTAGAAATGTCTGCAGCCAGGCAATAACAGGAAACCCACGAAAAGGCCCTGCCAACTGACAGCTTTCAGTGACTGAGAGAAGACTTGCTTTAAACTAGTCAAGACTCATCTAAACCCAATACAAAGAAAGTATATTTAGAACTGGGCCCAGTTTCCCAAATATATCTTTGTGTTAAGACCAACTTAATAGGGACAGAGAGTTTTCAGTCTGATTCTTACTGTATCATGTAAGAATGTTCCGTGTTCTGAATTGCATTTTTTTAACCTGTCTAGTAGAGGCAATCAGCTGAGTACAAACCTAAGCTTCAGTTTAAGATAGCCCTCCCTAATCTGTTGAAAGAGTAAACACCGATTAAACTTCTGAAACCTAACATGATCTTGCTTCACCAAGGACAAATCTAGTGTCTTCTTGTAAAAAGACAAATCAAGGCTAATCTAAGGTCTTCACAAGTACTTGATCAAAAGGAAATCTGGTTTTGGCCTCAATTGTTTTCACATGTTCAAACACTGATGATGTAGGTCGCATAAAATATCCCACTGATGTGGACCAATCAGATTTCAGTGCAGCCCCTTGTTACAGCGACCCTCAGCATTATCAGCGCTTCAGCAGCAGTCTCAGAGATGGAGGGAATAGCTCTCTTTCTTCTCGCTTGTAAGTGCACTTTTGCCATGTTTTCTTTTGTGCTCGGAGTTCTCAGGTCTTGACCTCATTCTTACTGTAGCGTTCCACCATTCAGTGTAAAGTCTTTCCAGTAAAGTAGAGACTGTTACTGTAGTAGAGCAACACACTCCTGAAGAATGCCCTTAATTTCCGAAGAATGTAAAATGTGACTGGTCTAATTTCAAGAGTCACTTGTGTGTTGCAGGTGTGTTGGTGTCGAGTTTCTCAGGAGCTGAAGAGTTGGAGACAAGAGCAAGACCAGGAGACAACATCGTTTTCTACAGTGACTGTGTTTGGAAAAGTGGATTTTATGTCACATGGTTCAGAAACAGTTCAAGTGGGAATCAGCCTCCTCTAACTCTGACAGCTACAGATCTGGTAAATGGGGTTTATTCTCAATACTCTTCTGAGTGGAATCCCTGGAACAAAACGTATGATTTACTGGTGAAGAACATCTCTGAGTTCGAACTGGGAGTTTACTACTGTGCTCTCGGTGAGAAAAGGATCACAGAGGATGAAACTGGATATGGTGTTCTGAAAGATGTTTATCATTACGGGAGCAGAGCCTTTCGACTCTCTCTGGAGGGTAAGATCCTTCACTCTGATCATACCACACACAAACCTAACCCCTTCACTAGGTTTGACCCCGACCTATTTCTACACACACCTTTAACTCTTTCACTAGGTATGATCTCAACCTACTTCTACACCAAAACTCACCCAAGTTACTATCTAGAACCTACAGTTATACCAGAGCTCTGTCTCAAAGACATATGCTAGACAGAATTTTATTGAGGGGTTTTGACTTTGAAATTTTCCAAAACTTGATGGTCCATAGGCTCAGGTCTGGTTTTCACCCAGCAGATTCATGCAGATCTCACATAGGCTCCTCATTGGTCTGTTTGTCTTGTCTGGGATGTGCAGATGCCTGCTGAAATTGGAAGGTTTTTGCCTCTCACCCATTTTTGTGTTTCTTAATGTGAGTAGGAAAGCCAAATCTAAATCAACATCCAACCCTAACCATAACCCCAGCCCTACACCTAACAACAAACCAATGTAATCAATACAGTTTTGTCTTCTCCATTATTTCAGACAACACTGTCCCACAAATCAACCTTTGCCTCTGTGAATCCTGCTGGGACTTGATGGTCATTGTTCCAGTGTGTGTTCTGCTCTCCTCATTTCTCTCCTCCATTTGTGTCTACTGCATTTGTGGAAAGAGCCCTAAAGGTACCTTTAATTTTTAAGGCAGTTTTACTGCCTTTTTCCATCTGTCTGTAACTTTTGTATTCTGTTAATTGTTTTTCTTTGTGTGATAAGTGTGGGTGAATAAATTCCACTGTATATTAAGTGTTATTCATCTACAACACATGCAGTAGCATTGTAACTCCTGTAACTTATGTTCATAAACAATTTCAATAGCCTCAGTTGACAATTACAAATACAGAAAGTATAGAAAAAAAAATATACAAGTTAGAAATTATTTCTATTAACCCTTTTTAGGTCTAATACACTTTTTTGCCGAACTTGCAACATTTAGGGGAAAATATTCAGAAAAAAACTGTTCTAATTGTTCAAAATTTTAAACCATAATAACCATACACCAGATAAGATGTAAATATGCCAATCCATTAGAGCTTCTTATAGGGCCCACCACACTCTCCAGCATTACTATCAGTGGAAATTTAATAGAATTAATATTATTATTCAAAACAGATCCATTAGATTAAAAAAGAATGTTTATCTGGGAGACACTAAACATATAGTGCAGACTGTGGCATATTTATATTATTGTAATTCACCTGTAAATGTCTGGCATCTTCGCCGTAATTTTTTTGTGTTGTTAATATGTAACTACATATTTACTAGAAAATAACATAACTAAAATAACAAAAGCTATAACTTGAACTGTAAGTGTCAACCTTCAAATTGTACAATAAATCTTAAAGTACATCATTGTACATTCTGAAAACAAAGACACTGCACTGTGAATTTAAATCCTTCCAGTGTTTGAGTTCGAAACAAGAGCAAAGAGCATTGGTGCTTCATGTCAATGTCTTTGTTTACATTTATGCAGTTTTTATTATGTGATTGTGTTGTACAGAAAATAGGGCAGGTAATAAATGTTTAATTGAAAAAGAGCACAAAGTTTTATTGAAAATATATAATACTGGCATCAGTGTTTTTCTTGTTCATTTTATTTAAGGATAAATACTACATGATCTACCACCAAAGAACAAAGAAGACCAAGAACATTATGTTGATTTTTTGGAATTACAATTATTTATTTATTCAATGTAACAGGTTGGAGTAAAGCTTGTGAAGTTTAATGTGGCTGTGCGCAGCTATATGGAGTTTTATAAACACACTAATGCAACAAAATGATTGTGCTGAGTTCCTGCTGAGCTTGTGAATAGTGGAGAAACATAACACAACCTTAGAACCACATAGAAACTGAGCGTGTACCTGTCTTATTTCCTATTATTCAGCCATGGTTCGCGCTAAAGAACCTACTGTTATTTGGTTCCAGCTGGGAATGAATTTTACTGGTTCGCGAACTAATTTATGTTGGTGGAAACGTGCTTAACGATTCCAAATTTAGTTCACAAGCTGGAATGGGAAATATGGCTGAACTAACAACAGAGGTAGTAGTAGTTCCACCTTAAGTTCTCTCTGTGAAATATGGCTGAGCTAACAGTTCCTACTTGCACATGCACATTCAACAGTAGGAGTCAGTCAGTCAGTAAACAAAAATGCCACTTCTAGGTCAGCCCAGCAGGCGGTGCGGCAAAAATGAGAAAGATCAGTATCTCTGATTTGTCTTGTTCATGGTGCTTCATTCTCCATCTCTACCAGAGGGTGCCCCTTCTTACCTATATAATTAAAACATGGTGCTGATGTGGTTTATTCCCTCAGGTTCAGAAGAGAGAAGAGAATTCCTCACTGCAAATGTGTTTCAGGTTCAAACCATACTCATTACATTTCTATAAACCTTGTTTCAACCCAGAGTTATTGATAATGTAATGACTGATCATTCTCTCTCACTCTCTCTCTCTGTCAGGGTGACTGTATTAAGGAACATCAGTGTGAGCAGACAATGAAAGGAGTGTTGTGTCTCCACACTGAAGTCTATTACACACTTTTGAAATCAGAATAAACACACACACACTTATCTACGTATGTGTGTAATTTGTTTCCAGTAATGACTTGCACTACATACTCTATCCCATCTGTCCCATGTCTTAGTAGAGTTTCACGGCCAAATCTAATAATCCAACATCAGTTTGTTTCCTTTTCCACTACTAGGAGCAGAAACTGGCTCTGATTTTGTTCTTGTCTCTGCCATAGCCCCGCCTCAATCTCTGCCCTCTCATTATCCTTCCCAGGTGTTCCTTGTTTGTGGTCTATGTTCCTGTGTATATATACCCACTTGTCCTCAGTGCTTGGTTGTCTGGTCACGGCTGTCCCCTGTTGGTTCCTGTCCTTATTTGTTCCTGTTTAGTTTTGTTTCAGTTTATCCTAGTTTGTGCTTTTGCCTCCTTATAAGTGTTTGTTTTCTCTGTTGGCTTAGCTTTTGTTTTGTAAATAAACATTTCCTTGCGGGTATGTCAGCCTCATTGTCTTCCCTGTGCAGCTGTGACACTGGATGTTTTGTTTTTTTGCAGTGTGTTTTATTCTTTCTGTGTTTCCACAGTGATAGCAAACTCTAATTCCACTTAAGAATGTTTTTTTTTTTCTGTGCAACACTTTGTAGGCAGGTTAAGTTTACTACACATAATTAAAAAAAAAATAAAAAATCATTATCATTATATGTAACTCTTATCCAGTTCAGGGTCGCGGTGGGTCCAGAGCCCACCTGGAATCATTGGGCGCAAGGCAGGAATACACCCTGGAGGGGGTGCCAGTCCTTCACAGGGCAACACAGACACACAGATACACACTCACGAGTCACCAATCCACCTACCAACATGTGTTTTTGGACTGTGGGAGGAAACCGGAGCACCCGGAGTAAACCCACGCGGACACGGGGAGAACACACCAACTCCTCACAGACAATCACCTGGAGCGGGAATTGAACCCACAATCTCCAAATCCCTGTAGCTGTATGACTGCGACACTACCTGCTGCGCCACCGTGCCACCCCATTTTTTAAATAAAAAAAAAAAAAAAAAAAAAAAACTGAATAATATTTAATTCATTTTTGTTGTTGCCAATCTTTAAAATTATAATTTTGCAGAAAGGTGTGCCATTCAAACAACCGTACTGTCTGCAGGAGAAACATTTCCTCAAGAAAAAAAAAATCTCTTCAAATGATAAACTATCTATATAATATGCATTTTAAAACTCTATAATATGTGATTATTTAAGCTATAGTTTTATTCATAGACTGTTATTCTCTTCATATAACTTTGGTTTATTCTAACAATGGTGTTTTCTATATTCTCACAATGTTCTTATAATGTTGTCTTGAGCCAGACATTGGCAGTGGGTGTGATTTTTCATAGGCATTAAATTAAATAATATTAATTAAAATTAAGAAAAAAAATAAAACTGGTGTTTAGTGAAGAACCAGATGGATTTGAGTGTTTTAAATGTCAGACCAGAAGGCAATCATAATTAGAATTTGATTAGAAGTAAATCAAATATTTTGAGAAATAAGAAAACTTGAATAAATGAACAGCATCAGATGTCTGTCACAATCAGTTTTATTGCTTCATGAACAGTTGGCTGTTATGTAAAATAAATATACACTTCTCACTACAATTAACAACTTTTCACAAGGAAACAACTTTTCACTGACACAAGCCTCTCAAACTCTTTTGAGCAGCGCTGGGAAAATCTCTGTGCTTTTGAGCATCTCTTTCAAACATTACAACTCAGTGTTTTGTGTCAAAGATTTATCACTTCATCTTTAGCATTGTTGTGGAAAAATGTTAATTTCCAAGCTATGAAGAGTTTATTAAGCTTGTGGATCAAATGACAGAAAGTTTGTTGTCGGTAAAAGAGAACCTGCGCTGTGTTGTAATTGGAAATAGCTCAGAGTTACCTGCATAATTGGTCCAAAGATACCCATAAATGAATGGGAGTGAATGGAGAGCGCCTCTCAAATGGTCCTCTCATAGCACTGCTACTCACTTCCAGTGGCATGCTTTGGATACTATCTCATCTTAATACAGCTGAGTAGTAAGATAGCTGGTGCATTATTGCTGTGAAGAAAAACAATATTGAATGCTTTCACCACATTTCCTCTTTTGTTTCAGACTCCTTCGTGTCACAAATCAATGCCCACCCATGCAATCCCACCCCCCCTGTATCATACTGCTGTGTCTACTTGAAGCTGATAGCACAGAGAGAAACCCTAGCATACCAGACCGTTTATTTTTTCTTTATTTTTGTTGTTTGTTCTTTTACAGACACTGGGGCTTTGTAAAGACATTTGACCAGTTTCAATCACAAAACAGACTGGGGAACTAGCAGAGTGTGGGGAAAAATCTTCTAAATTTTATTTTAAAAAAGAGTTTTTGAAGGGAGTGATTATGGACAAGCAAAACACAGGCACGGTGTTGTTCAATGTGCATCAATGTCCCTTCCAAGGTCCAGCATGGGTTTATATTCTCTTCCCCTGTAGCAAAGTTGAATATCTGTATGCATTCATCATAAAATCATTAATATCACAGTAAAAGTTCACTGTGGCAGTCTGTTGGTGAAAAATGACAGACATCCTACATTTTTTTATAATAAATGTCTTGGAGTTGAATTCTATATCATTTAAATGTCCTCTGTCATCTGCAGTTGCTACCTTTTCCTATTACAGCAAAAAAGACAGATTTCCAATATTTACAGAAATAATTTTAAAAAAGGTTTATGATACCAATTCAACATTGAAATCTACAGCTACCTTAACAGGTCCTGAACTGTACAAAGATCTCTCAACCAACAAGGTGCTGTATTTTCTTTCCTACTGGAGGGGGCACTTTCTGATCAGCATTTCACTTCAGTATAAACAGGAAACCCACAGCAAGGCCCTTCAGCTCAGGCCTCTTTGATGTATAAACTGCTGGTCTTAGACCTGTGTGACCTACATGTCACATCCCAATAAAGCTGGGACAGTATAGGCAGTGACAATAATGGCAGAAAACAGAGGTTTTGGATGTCCACTTTGAACTGGACATTAATTAATAAAAGACACTGGGATGTGGAACAGGGGAACTGTGTTCTTAGTTCATTGCAACAAGTTTTAAGGCCAGACCTAATTTTACAACATTAGCACCTAACCTGATGTGGCTGAATGCTGTTAAATTCCCTTCTCTTTCGCTACATTAAAATAAGGTGTTTAAACTTTACAAAATATCCATTAAAAATGTTCTTACCATTGATGCAAATTCTTCACAAATATTCATTTCCTCTAGGTTTTTGCCATTTTAAGAATTGTTAATATTTATTTTAAAACTCTGAAGAAATTTTTGGGTTGACATGTTTTCAACCTTTTCATCCAGTTTGTTATATAGTATATTTGTTTAAATTCCACAGTTCTACAATTTTTGTCAGAAATTCAAATATTTACATTTCTCCATATTATTTTCTTCATTTTTCTACATTGAGAGCGCAGTAATAATCCACTGGGACATGCAATTTCTTTCTGTCTACTCTCCATTGCTTTACTTCAAAATTTCTAAATGCAGTAAATGCCCTTTTAAAAAAATGTAATTCACTTGTAGGTATAACATTAGAATTTTCTATGTAATGGTCACTTTGACTTTTAGAAATGTCGCCTTTCAACATCTTTCCACATATTTTCAAGATGTTTCTGTATTATTGTAAAAATAAAACCCAACTGCAGCATGCAGCATCTTCTCCTGCCTTACACTTTTGTATTATAACAATGCTGGATATTTGTTTTACTGTATCATGAAAAATATTGCAAGATATTGATTTCAATTTTTAAGAAATTAAAGATGAAAAATATTTCAGACGTTTTCTTGAACTTTGTTTCTTGAATGTTGTTACAATTCTTTAGCTATTTAATTATGGAAAAAAAAAAAAAAAAAAACGATAAATGTGTCTGGGTCGGTTTGGCCTTCCTACCTTCATAAAAACAAAAGTTTTTTGCAGTCAAAATGTCATGAATCTTGCATTTGAACATTTTGGCTTTTTATCAACGAAATCTGTTTTGTGCTTTATTTGTTCTATGAAATATATTAGCGAGTTGTAACTTCAAAACCAGAGTATTTTGCAAACACCATCAAATTCCTCATAGCAGTTTTTAAAACCTTTAAAGTCATCGTCCTATAGCAAGTCACTCTTGTGGAGATACAGGGTTATCTCATGTTGTAAAGCAGTGCTTTGTGGTTGAGCTTGAGAAGTTGGTCTAGATTTAGAAGAAAAGAGACACATTTAAAAAATTGCACCTTTCACAATGGACCGTGCAGTTGCACACACACACGCATGCACGCACGCACACACACACACCCACACCCACACGCACACACACACACTCAGGAAACACATACAGACAGGAAACAAACATTAACCTCCTGCAACTCATAAAATTCATAAATACAGCAGAGCGCTCACTTATATTTGGAAGGCATTACACTAATGCTGGGATATTGCTGTGACAATTTGATGATAATCTGGAACAAACCTCACTGAGGTCAGGTAACGTCCTTAGAAGATTAGTGCTGGCACTAAAGTTTGTCTCAAAGTTTGGCATTGGGCACGGTGACTTTAAGGCTCATGTGTGGCTGTTAAATAATTGTATGAGTTTTGGATGTCTGTCCTGCAGCGCTCCAAGCCACAAGACCACAGGAAATCAACAGAATTTCCGCATAGTCAGAGGCCACCAGGCAGACAGGTCTGTCTGCAAGGTTATTCCTCATTCTTTTCAAAACCTGTTGATGGCTACATACTGAAACTTTTGTTTCTGTTCGCAGTTCTTTCCCTCTCCATTTTGAAAGGGATTTCTCAAGATGAGGTGGAGGTAAACACGAGACGAGGCGATAACGTCACTCTTCGTTGTGACTGTGTTATTCCCATTGGTTCCTACATTACCTGGTTCAGGAACTGCTCATATAACCACCAACTACCACTGATGTTGTCCTCTAAGTACTTGAACCAGTTCTCTGACCGTTACACCACTGTGTGGAACCATTCTGTTAAATCCTACAACCTGCTGATCAGGAATGTCTCAGAGGTGGATGTGGGACTTTATTATTGTGCCCTTCATGTTAACAAGTTTCCCACAGAGAAATGTAGAGCTGCCACCGTTGTGTATTGCTATGGAAACAGGACCATCAGACTGACCCTTGTAGGTAAGTCCACTTGTAATTTCTGGTTATGTGTCAATTTCAAATTTGCAAGAGCAGGTAAAATACAAAATCTCTGTTAATGTCCTATCACAGTGACAGGATCAAATGTATATATTAGCAGTTAACCTTTTGAGCTCACTAGATTGCCTTCTTATTGGCTGCTCAATCACATTTGTCTTCCCACCTTAAAATTACATTTAGTTACATAGTAACTTCCGTTCGGCAGCTGCTGTACCGAAGGTAAAGCCACAAGTTCATTTTCTCCAGTGTTTCTTCTTCACATTATGAAACAGATATAATATTGACACATAGTGGCCTGAACGTGTGGGAGATTTCATACTGTTTTAAACCATGGCTGCCCCCATGTGGATGATCCACTCTCCATCCAAAATAAATAAATATATAAATCTCACTAATGTTATCACATGAAAAACACAACAATCTTGTTCAATGCTAAAGTAAGTTTAGTTAAAATAAAAGAAAACTAATTTTGGAGAATTTCTATTGTTCCATTTCCATTTACCCACAATGACAAAGAAGATATACGTGTGTGTGGGAAGCACTTTGAAAGTAACCAGGCAATTACACAATTCTTATTACATCCACTTGAAATTTCAGACAAAACTGACCCAAGCTCCACCTCCATCCCTTCGAACTGTGGTTTCCACTGGAAGCTGGTGGTATGTGTGTGTCCTGTGTGTGTTCTCTTCCATGTGTGTGTGTGTTACACCTGCAACAAAAAAAATAAAGGTGTTTCCGTGACATTTGACTTGAGGTCACTAATTTGAATACATTTACATTTACTTTTACAGCGTTTAGCAGATGCTCTTATCAAGAGCGACTCACAAAAGTGCTTAGTGTTCAGATAAAATGTGTATCCTAGCTAGTATAAATAGGTTAGAGTCCATATTCCCTCTGAACTTATATGCATGCCAAAAAGGGCCAGATCTGATACCTAAAGAAACTAAATGTAGTAAGTGCAATACACAAAATCTAGCCAGTGCTCAAACCTAGAAAGAAAGGAATTAAGTGCAACAGTATAAGTGCAACAATAGTGCACAAAAGTTTATACGTGAAACGATAGTTTGAAATATTCTGTCTACTTTCACCGTGGTCGATAATGGACATTGCTGACTCTAATAAAACTTACAGGGAAGGAACATGCACCTGGGCTAATGTCCACAGACTTCTGGACACCCTTTATCATAAGGTGCACACTCAGTGTGTATGTCCAGCATAGATGCCACCTAAGCAGAGTCCGGTCATTAAGCTTGGTGCTAACCGTTGGAATAAAATCTCTCAAGCACTGGACTGGAACAGTGGAACTGTGTTCACTGATGTGACAGAGCTCCTTCCAAAACGTCCAATATCAGTACCATGACCTCGCTCATGTTTATCTGTTTGAATATCATCAAATCTTCACCATTTTCTGACATACAATCTAGACTTATACCTAGGTTTGAGATTAATGTTTCTGTTTGGTTTATTTTCTCAGGTTCTGAAGAGAGACAAGAACTCCTCACTGCAAATGTGTTTCAGGTTCAAACCTTTTTCCTCAAACCTTTTTATTTGAATCCATATTTATTGGCACCTCATTAACCCAAAGGTTTTTGGACAGCAGGTTCAACAGCATTCCTTCAGGAATGAAGATTATCCATCAGGAGTGTGTTCTTGGTTGCAGTAATAGTCTAGAAATACAACACACATACAACACACCTATGAGGACTTGATGGCAGTACTGATGTTAGACATGTAATTCTGGCACTAAAAACCCATCCTCATCACTTCAGGGAACACAGGAGCGCAGTTCCACTATTCCAGCAACTAATGCCAGTGGGGTTTAGACCCCTTTAGCCCATGCTTGGCCCTGACCATGGTGCATGGTGATCATGTGCAGCCGCTTTAAAATGTCCAAATTTATTTGACCCATTGTGTCTTCAATAGGTGTAACTTAACACTTTAGAAAAGATTTCTAGATACTCTTGATGTCTAGAATAGTTGCCTAGTTACTGATATGTGCCATCTCTCTCTCTCTCCCTCTCTCTCTCTCTCTCTCTCTCTCTCTCTCTCTCTCTCTCACACACACACACACACACACACACACAGGGTGACTGTATTAAAGAACATCATTGAGAGCAGAGAATGAAGGGGAAGTGTTGTCTGTTCTAAAATCAAAATAAAATCACACATACACACACACACACACACACACACACACACACACTCACACAGGGAACCCATAATGAAAACCTTGAACTCAAATCCTTTACAAAAGCACTGTACACTAATTAATAAGCTTATTATTCAGAATTTAATGTAAACATTTACATATCAAATAAAATATATTAATTCACTGTGAATGATGAATAGTTCTCTATGAATTAATGATTTAGTATCTACTATAAATATTTCAGTGTCTATTATTAATTATAATGTGTATTATAATGTCCGATATTATTCCGGATCTATCATTAATGATTAAGTATCTGCTCTAAATTATTCAGTGTCTATAAATGTATGATTTGGGATGTAGTATAATAATAAAAATGCAAAATTGCTGGCAGACCTATGCTTCTTTCACACACACACACACACACACACACACACACACACACACACACACACACACAGAGTGAGAGAAAGAGAGAGAGTGTCATGAAAGTATCTGTGGTTAAATGAAGTCACCTCACACTCTTATTCAGAGATAATCAGAAACTACTTCCTGTTTCTGGGAAAGGACAATTAACTACAACACATTCTCTCTCTCTCTCTCTCTCTCTCTCTCTCTCATACACACACAGTAAATCCACTGCTGAGACGCTGCAGATCAGACCACTCACAAAGAAAACCACTGCCTTTTAATAACCGCTTGCTGTTTAAAATCAAATGAGACCAAAATTTAAATTTGCCTCCTTGTTTCTACTCTCACTGTAAATTCTCTCTGTAAATGAAGCCCCTCCCACCCCCATTTACCCATTGTTGGTAGATCATTCAGTGACACTGATGTGGTTGTTCTGATATGAGTGGACCAGACACAGCAGTGCTGCTGGAGTTTGTAAACCCTGTACCCTCTCACTGTCCACTTCTACACCATTGGTCCACATTTTAGATGTCAGAGACAGTAGCTTGTCTACTGCTGCACAGTTTGTTTTGGTCATACGAGAGTCTCATCTCTACACACACACATGCACAGAGAGAGAGAGAGAGAGAGAGAGAGAGAGAGAGAGAGAGAGAGAGAGAGAGAGAGAGAGAGAGAGAGAGAGAAAGGATACATTTGTGGTTAAAGAACAGAAGCGCTTTCAGGTTCTCAGAAAAGCAACTGCAGAAACAGACAAGTGCAAAGATCACTGTACACATGCTGACTCATCACCAAACACACACACACACACACACAGACACACACACAGACACACAGCAAGGTGAACATTCTGCTGCTGTTGTCTGATGAACACCAGAGACACTGGCCTTGACCTTAGGTCACATATTCAAAAAGACAGCAGATCTTGCTCTGACTTATCAGATGTATTCAGAGCCCAAAGATTTTCAAAACAGCTTGGGTTAGGGTTAAAAAATATGGAGCTGTATCAAAACAAACCTCATCCGAAACTCTTCCTAGAGGCTTTTCCCACTCACCCTATGGTTAAAGATATTCATTGTAGGGACTTCACGCCATCTCCACTGTGAAACTTCAATATCAAAAACATTCCAACACCTCCAAACACATTCAAAACAGCTTGAAAACCTAGACTCCTCCTAAAGGTGTTCAACAGAGCTTCATCACTTTCATAATAATAATTATAATTAATTTATTCATTCATTATCTGTACCCGCTTATCCAGTTCAGGTTCGCGGTGTGTCCAGAGCCTACCTGGAATCATTGGGCACAAGGCGGGAACACACCCTGGAGGGGTTGCCAATCCTTCACAGTGCAACAAACACACTCACTCACACCTACGGACACTTTTTGAGTCGCCAATCCACCTACCAACATGTGTTTTTGGACTGTGGGAGGAAACCAGAGCACCGGGAGAAAACCCACACAAACACAGGGAGAACACACAACACTCCTCACAGACAGTCACCCAGAGGAAACCCACACAGACACAGGGAGAACACACCACACTCCTCACAGACAGTCACCCGGAGGAAACCCACACAGACACAGGGAGAACACACCACACTCCTCACAGACAGTCACCCGGAGGAAACCCACGCAGACACAGGGAGAACACCCCACCCTCCTCACAGACAGTCACCCGGAGGAAACCCACGTAGACACAGGGAGAACACCCCACCCTCCTCACAGACACTCACCCGGAGGAAACCCACGCAGACACAGGGAGAACACACCACACTCCTCACAGACAGTCACCCGGAGGAAACCCACGCAGACACAGGGAGAACACACCACACTCCTCATAGACAGTCACCCGGAGGAAACCCACGCAGACACAGGGAGAACACCCCACTCTCCTCACAGACAGTCACCCAGAGGAAACCCATGCAGACACAGGGAGAACACACCACACTCCTCACAGACAGTCACCCGGCGCGGGAATCGAACCCACAACCTCCAGGTCCCTGTAGCTGTGTGACTGTGATACTTCCTGCTGCACCACTGTGCCACCCCCAATAATAATAATAATAATAATAATAATAATAATAATAATAATAATAATACAAGTCATTTGTAATGCACTTTACATTTCAAAGAAATCTCAAAGTGATACAGCATAGTCAGAAGCAAACATTAAGAAACCATTAAGATCAGTAAAGAGGCAAAAGTCCTAATGAGAGTTTTTAGTCATATTTTAAAAGGCTCCACACTCTATGGTGCCCTCAGAGAATCTGGAAAGGCATTGTGCACTGTAAAAAATGCTTTAAATTTACAGTGAATTTTCAAAAGTAAGGCACTGTAATTCTGTTTTATAGTATTTTACTGTTTTAAGCAATGCAGTGTGGGACATGCCAAATGATCAAAAGAACTTACAGTGTATTATTGCTTTTAATGGATAAATCAGCAGGACGTGTGATTTTATTATCTGTTCCACATGAAAATTGCTTATCAGGGTGAGGTGTAAGAAATATTTTCTTGTTTAGAAAAGTGTTGAATAGGGTGTTTTATAACCTTGTCTGTTTTATTAATGTTCAATAACTTTTCAGCCAAGTTTCCTAACACTTTAAATACAGCTATTTAAAATCTCCCGTAACTTGGTTGAAAAGTAATTTTAAATTTTAAATTTTAAAAATTCAATAAAAACCAATAATTTAATTTTACAGACAAACCAAAGGGTGTGCATGATTAGTGTTATTAATGTCTACAATGCACAACTGTATTTAAAGTAACTTGGCTGAAAGGTTATTTAAAATTATTATTTTTACAAATTCTCTAAAAAACAAGAATTCTCCATCCATCAATGATTTTACTGATAAAATAAATCATGTGCATGGTATCAAACACAATGCACACTTTATTTTAAAAAATAAAGGCTTAACATTTAAAAGAACAAATTCCAAAAACAGAATTAAACTATTAGAAATTTAACATGTTCTTTATTCTCTTAAAATAAAGCTTTCTGTTTTACTACTTCTCGCAGCCTCTGCCATTTTTCAGTGTATCGAAGGTCCTCACTACCTGACACCTCCTGTGTGAATCAGATCAGACAGATAGAAAGAGTGAGAGACAAACTGAGAGTGAGACCAACTGAGAGAGGGTGAGTAAGTGAGAAAGAGAGAGACCTAAATTCTGAAGCCTACATTTAACTGTTAATGAGAGGTCAGTATGAAAACACATTTAAGTGTGAATTCTACCCCATCACTCCAAGTATCTAACAGGGCCTATCTGATGTTTATAAACACAGTGAAAAAGAAGCTATTGAAGATTGTCTTCTGTTGTTAGCGGCGACAGGAAATTATGTATTTAATCGTATTCAAGCAAATTAGGCTGAAAGACGATGGTGTGCATTGCTGTAAACAGATATAACCTTCTTTTGAAAAGGTATTGATGCCGGAAATCCAAATATCAAAAAGAAAACTAACTTTACCGTGGTGAATCAAGAGGGTGCTGCCTGTATTGTTGAAGTTGCGTAAAGATAAAAATTTGGTAATTACCACCCAAATTATTTGGTATACAAATATGTTTTATAACCTTGTGTTTGTAACGTAAAATATAATAATTCAAACATTCTCCCATTCTTTTGTCATTTTATGGTAAATGACAACTTTAGATACTTGTGTACAGTATCTAAGAAAATACTATTGTCACATTATATATGTAAAATTGTATATATATATTTTCAGCATCTGGTTGGGGGAGTTTTACAATCACTTAGCAGAATGCACTTGTATTTTCCAATGCCTTCAGAACCCCTTTACAACAAACATGTCCACCGGCTCATGTGTTAGAGTGATGTGGTTGGTAAATATGAAATCAAATCAAAAGTAAAATATTAGTCTGCTCCCCAACACTGAGCAGGCCATGCTAAAACTGAGGTGATATTTCTAAACACAGATTTTAACAATATTGTTTCTTTTAAAAAGATTACAACTTTCCTATAAAATAGATCCCAGCTCAGTATCACTCCTTTAATCCAGGACTAAGAGCTGCGGATCAGATCTGAGATCAGTCAATACATAGTCAGTCCGGCAGGGTGTTAGTGTGGGTTTCCTGTTTTAGTGAGGCTCTCTGATTCTTGATATAGGGAAGGAGTATCACATGTTCTGGTTTATCTAATGTCACATTGACATTAATGGCATTTACTAAACAATCTTATCTGGACCAACCTAGTGTCCAACACATATTTCTCCATTTTAATAATAAAATTTATTCTGATTATTTCAACTGACTAAATTCCAGTTCTGTCTGCATGATGATATCCTGGCCATGAATATCCAAACCAGAGTGAAGAGATGAGATGTACCTTTGTTGGAGATCAGGACACACTCACTGCATTTGTACAGGGACTGGATCCCCACAACAGAATCTTCCAAACCCTATACTCCTGCAGTTCCTACCACAGCATGAGTCTAGTCAAGTGGTGAAAAGTCTTCTTCAAATCTATCAAACACATTTGAATAGGATGGACATACTCACACAGCAGTCCCAGTGAAAGTCTGTAAATCCATCATTTGGGAAACATTTAGGGACCAACATGCCTTCTTGTTGGAGCTTGAACACAGTCTCTATTTTCTGTTCTAAACAGGTTTCAGCTTCTAGGCCACATCCAAAATGAAGCTGCTAAAAAACTAAGGAAGAATGTGATTGGTCTGTGGTTGGTTACTTCATTCATCCACTCTCCTGTGGGACGTCATGGAAAATAGAACAGATGGGACAAATTCAATTCAGATTTTAATCCCAATATGTAAAAACTATTTGCTTCTCTTAGTTGTAGCACAACACCATTACTCTGACCACACCATGCCTTGTCATTTTGAATTTAAACAGGAATCCTCTATAAAGAGGCCAAAGCTGGAGAAAGTGGTTAAAGCAGCAAAGAAGAAAAACTCAGAAAAGCTGAAATGTCAAATTACTGCTAATGACCCAGCTTCAGTTTGGAAAGGTCTCTAAAAGATCACAGATCTCTTAAAATGTCAGGAAGTCCCCACTTATTCTGACCGTCAGCTCACCAAAGACCTGAATGAGTTCTACTGTAGGTTTGAATACGCAAGAAATATTCAGCTTGTCTCTGCCATTCCACAACCCTCCTTTTCGTCCTTTATTTATACTATATTCTGGATTCACTTAGTTTAATACTTTTTAGTAGTCTCTGTGCCTGTCTGACTTTTTTGATTTGTTTGTTAAATGTTATACATGTGTGCTCTCACCAAGACAAATTCTTTGTATGTCCAACATACTTCACAAAATAAACCTATTCTGAAGTGTCTTCACCAAGCTCCCTTCAGAACATAATCAGACCAAAACTGAAAAGGACAGAGGACCAATCAGCTGTGAGAAATGTCTCTGTCCAAAGGTCTTCAAAGACAGTTGACCAGTGCGAAGCCGAAGCTGTTTTTGCATGTGGTTACGTTCACACCTGAAAAACGCTGATGATGTAGATTACAAGAAATGTTCCACTGACGTTGACCAATCAGCTCAGCCCCTCGCTACAAAGACCCTCAATGTCATCAGCCCCTCAGCAGCAGTCTCTGAAATGGAGGGATCAAAAGTAGCTCTACTTTCTCTCGTCTGTAAGTAAACTTTTGTATTTCTTCAAGTTCATCTCATAGTGGACCTTCTCTATTATTGATAAAATGTTGATATTGAACGGCTCAGGAAACTTGGGAAATGTTTTATTTGTGTCTTAAGATGTTTCTCCTATAAGTGCACTATATCACCAATTGTGTTTGGACACCTCACACCCAAACTGTCTTTTGAACAAAAGGACATTAATCAGGAGTGTGTTCCTCTTCACTGCAGTAACAATGTCTACACTTTTGGAAGAATTTAGGGTTAGGGTTGCAGAAACAAATATTAGTGTTGTCAGCTATTTGGGGTGGTTTCCCAGTCATGGATTAATCCTAGTCCTGGACTATACCCTCATTTCAATGGAAAATCACAATACAATATGCTGTGTAGCCCAGGATTAGGCTTAATCTCTGTTTGTGAAACCACCACTTCATGTTGTATAACTCTACACCTAAAGTCACCATGTCTAATGCTAACTGTGGGCAAGATGACAAAAAGCCCACTGATGTATTCATGGCTTAATGAATAATAATAAATAAAAATAAATCCTCACTGCAATGGTTGAGATTCCAGCTGAATGTTTGGCCTGAAGAGTAGAGAATGTTACTGCAGTGAAGAGGAACACACTCCTGATATATGTCTTCAGATTTCAGTTCAGAAGAAACTACAGGGACATTAAGAAGATGCACCTTTCTGATATAGTCTTTTCTTTAAACTCTGTTTTAATGTTGTGTTGTAGGTGTGTTCATCTCCAGTGTCTCAGGAGAATTAGTGGAAATGAAAGTGAGACCAGGAGATGATATTACTCTCAACTGTGACTGTACTTTACAGAATCAAGAAGCCAAAAGAAATTTTAAAATGATTTGGGTGAGACGATCCTCCCACCAGCTTCGTCCTCCTGTTCTTTATTTGACTGAAGATTCCAAACCTCATTACTATTTCAAATGGAATTCTTCATGTTTTGATCTTAATGTAAAAAACATCTCAGAATTTGAGCTGGGAGTGTACTACTGTGCTTTACGTCCTAAAAATCCTGGGGGTTCATATCTTGAAGGAAACAGATCCACGCTTCTCTCTTTCCCTGGTGAGTGCTGAGACTTCATTTCAAAATTATTCTTGTGTCCCAGTGTTTTTCTATTTTTTTGCTAAAGTTTTTCCACATCAAATATGTAAACAATAACAACAACCAAATGGTAGGATGTTATCAAGTGACTGGGTTCTTCTTCCTCTTGTTTTGTGGGAGGACCCACTGAATTGAGGTATTTCTGAATAGTTCAGAATCCTGTCGTCCAGTATGAGTTGCAGTTGGAGATGTGTTAACACCATCTCTCTGAAAGCAGAACTCAAACTCAGCTAAACTCAGGTTAAAATTTAAATTATGTAATAACATCATTTTGGGAGTAGGACCATGTTCAAACTCATCATCACAGCCCCATATATATTTTCGCAAACTTCCACGTCGGACAAACTTGCTGCATTAGGCTCACGGGATGGAACTCAACTTCACTGATTAAAAATGTGCCTAAAGGTTTTCCACATCAAATATGTAAACATTTTTCCAGATATCATCAGTTCTACACACATGCTCCAATTAATTTGTTGTGGTCTCAGTCACAAAAGAAAAGCTTTGTAAAAGCTGTAAAACCTGTTGCTGGGCTAGGGCAACCTTTAGAGTAAACATTGCTCTTTCATTTCATTCACTGTCTGAAACTGCTTATCCAGTTCAGGATCACAGTGAGTCTGGAGCAGACCCAGAATCACTGGGTGCAAGGTGGGGACACACCCGAGAGGGGGCCCCAGTCATTCACAGATTTAATTAAAGTTTTCTGAATATATTTCTCTAAATAAATTCTCTCTTATTTCAAACCCAGCTCTTCCATGCACCAACCCGACCCAGACCACTGCCCAAATCAATCCCCAGACTAAGCTCATGAGTCCCCAGTCCACACTCATTCCTCCTGGATCAGACTGTAGTTCCTACTGGAAGCAGATTGGCATTTTGGGTCCAGTGTGTGTTCTGTTCTCCTTACTCCTCTCCTCCATCTGTGTTTACTACATCTGTCGCTACAGAACTAAAGGTATTCACTCACTCAGTCACTGATGTAAATGTCTTGTGTTCATTGTAGAGTAGTGTGTAATATCAATGTCAACTGAATGGTAGGAGAATGGGGCTTGATTCCCCGCTCTGTCAGGATCACAGTGCTATAAATGTAAGAGTCCTTGAGTAAGGCTACTAATTCTGCATTCACTGAGATGTGTGACATCATTAAAATGCTGCATGGTTCTAGATCTGAGCATGGGCCCAATGCTGTAAATGTAAATATTATTCATGGTTCTCTTTGGTTTATTTCCTCAGGTTCAGAAGAGAGAAGAGAACTCTTCACCTCACCATTTCAGGTTCAAACCATCTTCATTAAATTTCTATTAACCTTCATTTAGTCCTGGAGTGATTGATAGCTGTAGTGACTGATAACCTCTCTACCTCTCTCTCTCTCTCTCTCTCTCTCTCTCAGGGCGACTGTATTAAGGAACATCAGTGTGAGCAGGAAATGAAAGGAGAGTTGCATCTCCACACTGAAGTTTATTATACACCTCTGAAATCAGAATAAACACACACACACACACACACAGTGCTGATGAATACACACATGGCTGTGGTGGATAATGGAGTGTACTATGGAAAGACTTAAGACCTTAAATAAATCTGTAGTTTATTAAAGTGAGTTTGTGTGTTGTTGTTTACCCTGAGATAAAAAGACCTTGGGGTCTTCAGTCGGGCCACAATTGTTTAACATGTTCTCAGAGTGTCCCCCTTTACTAAAGAACTGAAAGAAGGTCTGATGTCATTATCAGAAACTAGTGCTCCTCTGCCCATGCTCAGGTTAGACTGGAATGGAGATGTAGCTGTGTATTTTACAATCAGATAAACACCACACACACACACACACACACACGGAGAGAGAGAGAGAGAGAGAGAGAGAGAGAGAGAGAGAGAGAGAGAGACCCCACCTCTCTAGCATCAAAGTTGAGACTTGTGATATAAACAGGAAACCCTCAATGAGGCGTTATCCATTGAGTGTCTTTAAAAACTGACCTCAGATCTCTCCTAGAGTCAGTTTATAGTCAGAGAGGGTCAAACATTCTGAAGCTGATCTTAAAGCACTGCCCCAGTGATCTAGTACCTTATCCCTGTTCACACTACCAGGCGACAAATGGACAAGTGTCCAGTCTTATGCTATGGAAGAACGTCATTTTTAACCGTAACTCAGTGACAAGTGTCCAGTCATTTCCTATGGAAGAACACAATGATTTGTAATCACGATTCAGTGACATGGCATCAGCGCTACAAATCAAGTTGACATTTTCTCAACTTTATGCAAATAAGTTATAATGCACTGAAGCACCATTCTAAAGGATTGGCTACAAAAAAATTCTTTAAACCAATCACAGACAAAGGTATGGAGGTTCGGCAAGCTTCTTCTCTTTGAATCGTCACCCCCTGAGACAACAGGAGCAGCCTTGACACACCCACAAGGGATAAAGGAGATGTAAGTCACTTGTCACCTGTTATAGCGTGAAGGCACGTTTAGAAGTGAACACTATAAGTGTGTCTAGTCCTTTAGACCTGTCCCATATACACTACAAAGTACAAATAATGTGTTTTTGATGTCACTGGACAGAGGAAATCTAAAATATGTTCTAGTTTAGGAGGAATAACCTTTCTCACCCTACCAGTTAATACTAATGCCAGGATGCTAGAGAGCAGACTGCATCTTATAGTTTAACGTCAGAATCAGGATTTGTTGATTACACACAACTCAGGAATAAAAGACAAACCCTTTTCTCATGGATAGTTCCTAAAAACTATTGCTATGTGCCTTTAATAATGCTGTGGAAGCTACTGCAGTATGAGGTTTAGTGTGTTCTCTTGTGAAAATTCTTTATTATCTGAAGGGGAAATATATCCTGGGCCCTGGAAGTTTCTCTGCACTAAATGACATCAATGTAAATGCGAAATCAGATAAACAACAATGTGTGATACACCCCCACGCTGAGAGTCAGAGAGCCTCGCTAAAACAGGAAACCCATACTAACATCCTGGTGTTGTTTACTGACTGATCTCAGACCTGATCTGCAGCCCTAAGGCTAGGGGTTAATTGTAAATGCTGTACATGGTTATATCTCCAGGTGTGTGAGTGTTTGCTCACCACTAGTGCTTAATTTGAGCTGGATTAATGTCCTAGTACGAATTTGTAGTGTGTTCTGGAACCTATTTACCAGGATCCGGCACTGTTGTCAATGGCAGTTGTATAATTGAGTTCAGCCACTTATTAAAAGCAGACTCTGGTTAAAAGAGATCCACTCTCCCTAAAACATGTGAACTGGAGAGCCAATATCCTCAACTTAACCCATCAGAATCTTCTTTTCAGTTTGGGGCAGCTCATTAACCCATTAAAAGCTCTTACTGAGAGGTATTAATACACATTAATACACAATTGTTCACAGGTGTTTCACAGTGTGGACTTTACCAAACGTGAGTCAGTGTTGGTTTCTTTACTGCTACCACACTAAGACCCAGTCTCTGTGTGCCCTTACCTTGTGATTTACAAATTAAGCACAGTTCATTAGTGCATTAATGTGTGTTCACTGACACAGTTGAGTTACATGCAGAAGACCTACTTTGCACAATAATAAATAATAATAATAATTAATTCAAGCTTGTAATGTTTAATGTTTTTAAACTAATCCCTGATTATCTTACAAGCATCAAAATCTGTAAGGAAAGCACTGAAAATCCCTGACCTTCCTTGGGTAATTTAACAATGTTACTGTCCCTTTAAAACCCAAGCCCACCCACAACTGATGTAATGCAAGGAGCATTCACGGACAAATTTGCATTTTTGCATCACAGAAAATCACATTTTTGCATCACATTTTTGATATCACAAAAATCCCAAGAGATTTAGATAGACTTAATTAATTTTCTTTCATTTGGGTTGATTGGTTTATATTTGATTAACTATTAGGTAAATGATGTTCATTTAACACAAATGTAGTGGAGTCAGTGATAATTAATTATAAATAATTGATTTTTTGATTAATTTTGCTAAGCTCCAAGGTTGGGAGCCATTTAAAATGTAATGTCTTTACCTGCGCAGTCTCAGCTTGGACAAGTAGGCTATAATGCTGAGTGACATATATATATATATATATATATATATATATATATATATATATATATATATATATATATGTATGTATAATATAGCAATATATATATATATATGTATAATATAGCATATGTATAATATAGCAGATCAAGGACTGGTTTTATTACACAACTGGTTTATTAATTGTAATATCAAATAATGAATATTGAGTATACATTCATATAATGAATTGGGCTACAGCGATACATGAGGGAGCAGGGAGATTAATATATGAGGGAATTTCTCTATGATAATTACCCTAAATTCTAAAAAGGCTACAGTTTATCCCAGATTCCACACATATGCTATTACTGCAGAATTGCATAAAATACTAAGAGTTATTTAGTAAATGTATTTTAATAGTTACAGGAAGTTTTCATTAAAATGGCTAACGTTTTGCTCTAAACAACACAGGTAATAAACAAATAAATTTAATAAATGGAAAATGAACTGAAATTATACCCGTGTTGATACACATTTTGTCAGCCTGCATGTGAAACATAAATGTAAAAGCACAGTTATTGAATTGCATTGAATAATGTGTTCACAGTCATACATTTGCAATGTTTAATTAGTCCTGAGTAATTTTTATTTAATTAGTTTTATTCTATTTATTAATTTATGCATATTGTAGATGCTCAAGCCTCACTCTAAAGAGTTGTACTCTTTTAATTAATTAATTCATTCATTCATTCATTATCTGTAACCGCCTCTTTAAAATCTGATATGTAAAATAAAAAGTTTCCATAGGTCTGATGTGTGTGTGTGTGTGTGTGTGTGTGTCTGTGTGTGTTCCTGCTTTGTGCCCAATAATTCTGTGTAGGCTCCAGACCCACCGTGACCCTGAACTGTATAAGCGGTTATAATGAATGAATGAGTTGCAGTTTATTTAAGACATTTTTCAGACAGCTTCAGAACTATAGGCTAATTTTCACACCTTATGTAACCCAGCTACACTCTGTTGATGTTATCAATCGCTCATCAGTTTTTTTTTAATTTTGAAAATTTTACCTTCATGAATTTACAATATATTTAAACAAATAATAGGTATTTATATATAAAGTAGCTAGGTCTGCTTGTGCACTGAAGAAGTCCCAAATATCTTCAGTAAATAATAATAGTTAAATTAATAAATGATAACAATAATCATAAATAGCAACAATGTGAAATTACCACATCTAACCTTTTAAACCCGAAGTACCTGCAGACAACAGACACGGCTCCTGGGTCATTATCTTCTACTTCAATGTCTGTTACAACTTCTGGTTCAGACATTTGTCCCTTTGTCTGGTTTTCTTTCTCCTGTCTCTCTCATGCTTTGAGATGTCCTGTTTCTCTCCAGGTGTTGTCCTGATCCAGCCCCTGTGTGTCCTGTACAAGATCCTGGCCTTGTCTCACTTACAGTATCATGTGTGTCTATGCTGTTTTATCTCAAATTTACTCCGCACATACTTTTAACTCCCACAGAATCACTGATCACCTCTTCCTTCCTCAGACTCATACATCACTAATATACTACATTCACATTACTATAACCCATTCATCTGTCATCAGTTCACTTTTACCTCTGTTCTGTTCTCTGTTGTGTCTCTGGTGTCGACCCGAGGGGGAAGGGTTTCCTTGCCATTGTTGCCCCTGGCTTGCTCATAGGAGGCTTGGACCCGGATCTCTGTAAAGCTGCTTTGTGATGACTTTTTCTTGTGAAAAGCGCTATATAAATACAATTTGATTGATTGATTGATTGAGAAGTTCCCCTGTCCATTTTCACCATGCTCAACAACTCCTTTTTCTGAGAAGCTGCTATTCCTCTTTAACTGCTACACACAGACTGTTCTTCCGTCTCAAACAGTGGAACACCAATCCCAGTTTACTGGTCACACGGACACAGTTTCTAGCATAGTGTACCATGCAACCCTTAAGAGAGCTGTTAGACACAAAACCCCAACACTGTCAAGCACCTTCAGCTTCCCAGGCCAAATAAAAATGAGAACTTTTGCCATGGCCTGCCCTTTCAGGCACTCCTGATACATAGGAAATGCCTCAGCTACATGTCGAGTAGCTGCTGTTGTGGAAGGAATTCCCTTGAATGCCTTCTTTATCTGCAGCCACCATGAGCCTCAGGAGAAGTCTATAGTTCCAAAGATAACAATGATGATGATAGTTAACTCAAAACATTCCCCCTGTTCCTGCTGCTATAAGTAATTACACATTATTTACTATGGTTCAAGCTAAGTTTATTAGATTTCAGTGAAAACTCAGAAGGATATACAAAGGTATAATCATCGTATATAGTCAGAGTAAAAAACAAATAAAATGAAAACCTTAAAGTGGACATATTATGCATAACTCACTTTTTGAGTGGTTTTGTATTTCCCTTTGGGTCTCTACTACTCCTATAAACACTCTAAGTGTAAAAAAAAATAAAAAATAAAAAATAAAACAATTAAAAAACATCCATCTGCTTTCTGTGAGTCAGGAATTATGTGCTTCTACAAGCCATGTGGATCAGATATTGCTGAATCTGAAAAATGACAGGGCACTTAAACACCCTCAGAGCCCTTCTGAAAGGGAATGAAACTGGCAAGAATAGAGCTGTTGATATCTCTTTATGTGAGAGCGATTTTGTACAAAGAACTTATGAACATGTTATGTATAGCCCATATACCCATTCTAACTTGTTTAAAAAGAGGTATAATGTGTCCCTTTTAAATGAGACCAGCTTAAACAGATGCTGATAAGGAGCTCAGATACAGAAGCAATATAATAATAAAATAAAGATATTTAAAAGATGCATATAAATCATAAGATATAAAACAAAATTACATATATAAAGAATTATAATATGTTTGTTGGCAATGATTTTAGTAAATAATTGTATACAAAGTCAAAAACAATCTCACTGAACTCGACGAAACTAAATCAAATCCAACTGACTGGTATCTTCATTTGTTGAATAAAGATCTATATTCTCTGAGTTTTAACTTCAGAATATGTGCAGAAATTAGAGTTCTCCACTTGTTTCTTCTTCAGTGGTTTGTGTCTACCCTTCGGGACATCCAGTGAAGTGTAACAGACGTCCTCTTCTCCAGCCTGCAGGCATATTAAAAGACCTTTAGACTGCAGTAGTCAGAAATGTACTTTATTTATATGTGATTAGTTCAAATAATAGCTTAGATTATTGAATTTAAGTGTATGCATGTGAGTGCTGTACCTCATAATCATTTCTTGTCTTTACATTTCTTTGTTGGTCATTTCTAGTGTCTATTCTTGTGGCTGTGAAGAGCACGTATATAGAAATTCAGTTTAGAATTTCTTTTGATTTACATACATATATATATATATATATATATATATATATATATATATATGTGTGTGTGTGTGTGTGTGTGTGTGTGTGTGTGTGTGTGTACACTGTGCATGTATATTTATATACATACATGGTGAAACCTTGAGTGTCCTATATTGATTTTATCTTGATGACCACTGTTTGTATGCAAATTTGCAAATCAGCCATCGGATACCTTCATGTTTGTAGCGACAGATGCAGTAAACACAGGTGGAGGAGAGAACAGATGAGATTAGAACACACACTGGACCCAAAATGACCATCATCTTCCAGTAGACACTACAGTCTGATACAGGAGTGGACTGGGGGATGATAGCACAAGGGACAAAAGCGTCTAAAACAAATAAATTTATAATTAATTTATATAATTATAAATAATTTATAAAGAGGAAAAATGAAAATTAACTGACAAAGTTAATACATAATTCATTATTTATTTTTTAAGATGTGACAGGAGTATGATGCTGACTGGTGTAGTTACTGTATCTATTGTTTTGGGAAGGCTGTAGACAACAAACTGATACATTTGTGACGGTTTCTAAGAACTTTTCTAATAGAGCATTGGTGAGGTCATTAGATATCTACTTTATTATATATTACTTCATCTATTAGATATCATGTCATCAGTTCAGATGCACAGCTCTTTATTTCATGCTTGATATTGGGATTGTTCACTTTATGCTCCTACATGTTCTCAAATAATTATAATCTATTGACAATTTGGGTCTTTGTGGAAAAAATACCTTTATTTGCAATAACTTAAAGTACTCTGTTTCACTTAGGTAGAGGTTTCTAAAACATTTGAACCCATTGCAGATTACAGCAGTTATTTGCCATCTAAAGACACACATGGACTGAGTAACTGTATTATCAATCATTCTCAAGTGACAAACTAGGAGGGAACAGACATTTTACAGAAACTAGTTCAATGTGGTTTCCCAATGGAGCAGTACACATTACACCTTACAGTTTTCAATCACACAATTGAACTGATATGACATGAGCCTAACATATCTTTGTATAAATAGAGACAATAAACCAAACATTCAGAGAATTAATCACAGCATAAAAAACTTAAGACCTGAGACACTGCTACAAGCACATTTCATAGGAATACAAAGCCTTGTGAAACATTATTTAAAGGAACTAATCTTAGCCCAGAACCCAGAAAATATCAGAGCCTCACCTCTAAGAATGAGCCGTGTAGCCAGTCTTCCATAGTAATAAACAGTCCTATTAGGGTTATCCTTCTCCAGTCTTGCGCAGTAGTAAAGACCCAGGTCATTTGCTGTGATATTCCTCATAAACAGATCGTATGTTTTACTGGAGGAGTTTCTCACAAAACTGAGTCTTGGAAAGCTTTGACTAACACTCATTAGAAGTGGAGGGTGACTCTCATCTGAACAGTTTCTAAACCAAGCACCATCTGATCGTACGGGTATCACCTGATCACAGTAAAGAGTGATGTTTTCTCCTGGTCTGACTTTAATCTCCATTAACGCTCCTGAGACATTGTAGAAAAACACACCTGAAAAACAAAAAAACTCTTAAGTTGCACTATATCAAATCTTATATTTACCAATTTATGAAATGTAATTGTCCACTTACAAACACAGGCAAGAGGAAAGAGAGCTGCTATTGATCCTTCCATCTCAGAAACTGCTGTTGAGAGGCTGATGATGCTGAATGTGTTTGCAATGAGGATCTGAGCTCTCTGAATGCTCCACATCATTGAACATTTCTCTTTTGATTTTTAGTTCCGCGTTAAACCAAAATGTGGTGCAAGAGCAAGTGACCAATGAGAAGAAGCACAGAACACCTACGCTTTCCATCTACCAGTTATATTTGGCTAAAGATTACTTAGTCGTGTGGGTTGGGTTAATTTGTTTTGATGCATGAAAAAGCTATATCAGACAAAATCAGCCATGATTGTACACTTGCTTGTGTTTAAGTATTTTTTGGAAACATATATGAAAATTATTCATTCATTATCTGTTACAGAGCCTACCCAGAATCATTGGGCACAAGGCAGAAACACACCCTGGAGGGGGCGCCAGTCCTTCAAAAGGCCACACACACAATCACATGTAGGGAAACTTTTGAGTCACCAGTCCACCTACCAACATATGCTTTTGGACTGTCGGAGGAAACCGGAGTACCTGGAGGAAACCTACGCAGAGACAGGGGGGAGAACACACCCAACTCCTTACAGATGGTCACCTAGAGCGGGACTTGAACCCACAACCTTCAGGTCCCTAGAGCTGTGTGATTCCAACACTACCTGCTGTGCTACCGTGCCACAGTCCAGCAATCAAACTGTATTTTTAAAACTGTGTGGTACTATGGATCAGGTGGTCTGGAGGTACCTTTTTGGGGAGCGTCTAGTTGGTGGAAAGATGCACTACAGAGTTAGGTATAGCATTTACAAAATATTTACACTATTTACAGTCTTTCAGGAAGGAAAGCTAATTGCAGTAGGTCTGGCCACCACCAGATACACTTGAAAATTACTCAAGTCCTTAACAAAGCTCCAGTCATGCAGAGACAAAGCAAACTAAGTCCCCCCCCCACCCCCCTGACTTCTCGGTTCCCCACCCCCTTATATCCCCATTAGCCCACCCTGGAATAGACCAACATGAGTATATAGGACTAGGGGTGTACTCCTAAGAACATTAAAACACAAACACATTTAAGTTCCAAGATAACCGGTTAGATCTTGTTGTATGCATACAATCCTAGATGTTATAGGTAAACATATTCATTCAGTTAACTCGATGGACCCTATATATATATAGCTATTTTGCTATTCCGTTTTTTTGTCAGTGCCTCTTTCAGTTGCATTTAAACAGTAATTATGTGACATAGCCATATTCAATATGTTGTTTTATTTTCTAAAGAACCTTTGCTACTCAAATATGTAATCACTTGAGGTTTTCATGCTGACCAATAAATCAATTTTTCTATAAATTTGTCATGTTTTGACCAAAAATATACCTAGCGCCTGCTTTTTTTTTTTTTTTTTTCATATTTCTCAATGTACAGCCTTGAAATCATATTCCCACATCAGATATCTTGACACAGATTGTTAGTGTGAGGTGTCTGTTAGTTGAAAACATAAGCATTTTTGATGCTAATTTATTACATGTCATATTACTGTGACAAAAAAAAAATTGTAGCATCAGACGGACATGTTTTTCTTGATATTCTAAGCTCTGGGATGTATGACTGATAAAGTCCTGACAGTCACAGCAGGCCCAGACTTTCAGGAATTTAGTTCAGGGCAAATATGGACAATATCTCAACAAATAAAAAACATTTTGGTACTCTGGCAGTTTTCTCAGATGCTGATAATATTTACAATTATTATTATTATTATTATCTTTTTAAAAAAATGTTGAAATAATACTTGTTTATTTAGAAAACACAAAATAAATAATTATTTAAGTTTATATTTGTTGACCTAATGCAGTGTTATTTGATGTGAAACCTACAAAAACCTTGAAAAACTATAAATAATAATCAATAATAGGAATATGTTTTTGCTGATGACTCATATTTTTCCGCCCAGAGACAGCATGGGTGTGAGTCAAAACGAAACAGAAAGTAAACACCGTTTTTCTTGTCTCTTTGCAGCTTCTTTTTTTCTGATTTTAGCGACTATGACTAGAATCTTTCATGACAAGGACATAAGACAAAAATTTTGAAGGAGTGCCTTGATTCTTAGGTGGTTTTTCACACTGGATTACTCCCAGAGGCTTCACAGCACCGCGATGAGAGCGCTATTTTTTAGAAACGGTAGGATCTGCCCTTTCTAACGGTATACGGAGCTCACAGACGCATTCAGACATTGAAGACTTACAAAGCTGATTATATAAGGTGTGTTTTCACCCCGCAAAATGCGGGATTCGGGTCCAAGTTAAATAACAAAAGGTATTAAACATGTTGTTCCCCTTTACAGGTTCACTGGATCCCCCTGTACCAGCTATTTACCCTAGTCCACTTAGAACTATAAAAGCTGGGTGACCAGCACGCTGCCACTCCTAAGAAGACACAGGTAAGTACCAGTTTTCTATATTTACTTTGTTCTTTTTTAGTCTTTACAAAGGAAGTGTCTTTAGTATGTTGTTTTATAGAGATGTTGGGCCAGCCTACATCATCACAAACTGGCTTTCCAAAACAAAATGACTGGTCCCTTTTAAATGGTTTGGGGTTTGATTCAGAAAAGTCCAGAATACAACAGATTGTTCCTAAACAACTCAGCAAAGATGTAAAAATATCATTAGTTGTAAAGATGAAAGTCAGTAAAAATAAGCCTGATTTGACTCAGTGAGAATTGACTGATATTAAGTAATTGATTACTTCAGTCTATAAAATCACCTCATTTCTCACTAGCATCTCAATACACACTCACATTGTGTCAAATACTGAACAACTGCTGGCTGAGCTAGTCTGAAATAACTGGAGATCTTTAGCAGATCTGAGATCAGTTGGTAATAAACCTAAATTTGAAGAGCCCTGGTTTGACTTAGGTAACTTTTCCTGCACCCTTTATGCTCAAAAGCCTTTAGGCCAGAGGTTGAGTGTGAGGTTGTGTTTTTTTTTTTTTTGTTTTTTTTTGGGGGGGTGGAGGTCTATTTTCAAACATTAGAGTGAAAACCACATTTCCATTACAGGCTTAAGTGAGCATGTGCATTTTGCAGGTGACTGTCACGGTTACTTTGTGGTTTATATGCTGCTCAACAAGCAGGACTGTCAGGGATACACCAGCACTAATCAAGCTTCAACTATCAGACTAATTTAGACTAGCATGGACAGATGTGTGTGTGTGTGTGTGTGTGTGTGTGTGTGTGTGAGTGTGTTTGTGTGTTGTGGGGTTTTTTTTTTAAACTGAAAGCAACTCCTGTTTGTCTCTGCATTTTAAAGAGATATTCATCTCTAACTACTGATGTTTCCATGACTCTGTGTGTGTTGCAGAAACTTACTTACCATTTCAAATGTAATTCAATGGTTCCTATATCAGTTTTAACACTGTAACCAGGTCTGAAATTGTTTCTACACAACACAGATCAGATATAACATCAGTCAATAAAGACTGTGGTTTTCCTGTTACTATCAAGGCTGTTGTTTACTGCTCTTAAAATCTCAGGGTTAGGGGGCTTTGTTTATCTATTACATTTGTGCTAGGTATGAGTTTTCAGCCATTTGTGCTAGTTTTCATTGCAGTGAGAGTGCACAGGACACAGGGTTATGGTTAGCTGTATGCTTAATGCTGAATGTTTGCTTTCACTGTCCATGGTGCTGAATATTATCTCCTTATTTGCTGTGAACACTTAGCTGAGGTTGAGAAGATGTTGCTTTCATGTCCCAAGAAACTGCAATGGTGTTGTTAGGTGGTTGCTATGAAGTCCAAGATGTTTGAGAAGGTGTCAGGTTGTTGCTATGATATTCAGTGTGAGTACTAAGGTGTTGCTAAGCTGTTATGTTAGTATCTGAAGTGTCTGCTAAGATTTGACAGTTGCTATGAAAGGTCAAGTCATTGCTAGGCTGTTGTCATGATAGTCAGTGTGGTTGCTAATGTGCTGATGATGGTTCCTAAAGTGGTGCTAGTTATTAAATGTAATGAAACTAAAATAATGATTTATGGTCATTAATATAACAGCACAATGCAATTTGACCCCTGCAACCATCCATTGCATTGGGGCCTTTTTTGCAGGCAGTTAAGCCATCAATTTGAGGGAGGTATCTCTGTCCATTCATACCATTCTCCCCCCGCACCCTTCACTTCTTGCCCCTATCTTTGCATATGAAATTAACCACACATTGCTAGGATTCAGGCAAAGTTTATTCGATTCCAATTAATATATATATATATATATATATATATATATATATATATATATATATATATATATATATATATATATATATATGTCACTTATAAAGATAAGTTCTATTCACTGAAATTTTAATGTCAAAAAATATTTATTTTGCTAAATTTTAGGCAGTGATTCAGCCTGAGAACTGATGAATACTAACCCCAATAAACACAAGTCTCACAGCATGAGATACTATGGACTAGGGAAGAAAGACAAAAGGGCAGAAAAGTCTGATTTAAAAGAGATTAATTTATCTCAAAATAAACAGTATATTTCTAACAAAACAGGCAAAAAAGCTAGGAAACACAAAAGGAACTCCTCTTTACTGACAGAGTCCAAAATAATACAAATCCTGGGAGACACTCGGGTCAGATGAAATATGAAAGAACTCAAGAAAACTGAAGAAAAGACAGAATGAAGGGGATATTGAAATCTCTCAGCTCCTTATCTTTATCTGACTGTGTCTTTGGGCCACATAAGACAAAAGAACCAGCAGAGAGTATATACCCCAGCTCCAGGTGTTGGGTGTTTATGTTGATTGACTCTAGTTCTACTCAAGAACAGCACCAGAGCCAACCTTTACATTTCAAATATTTTTAACAGAAAACTTTACCCAGTGAAATAAACCAGACTCTGATCTCAACCTGAAACTAAATCAACTCCAACTGACTGTGGTACCTTCTCTTATTGAATGGAGTTCTGCATTCTTTGAGTTTTAACCTCAGAATATGTGCAGAAATCAGAGCTCTCCACTCGTTTTTTCTTCAGTCGTTTGTGTCCACCACTCAGGACATCCAGCGAAGCGTAACAGACATCCTCTTCTCTGGCCTGCAAGTATTTAATTATCAAATATAATATTTGTTATTAACTAAAACTTAAAAAAAAAGTCTTCATAGACGTGAACTGCTTTACTGGAGTTTATTGTCTGTATACAGTCACTGCTCAGTTTAATTGATGTGGATATTGACACTGTTGAAAAAAAAACCTTGTATCTTCAAAGTGGTAACATACTGAATGAAGCTTGTTTTGGAGCATTTCTCTCTGCCTGTTCATGGTCAAACCTTAACACAATGTAAAGAAAAACTGGAGCTTAAATATTCTGCAGAAATATTCAAAACAAAGTGTCATACCTCCTTACGTTTTCCCTTTTTCATATTCCCTCGTTGGTCTGTTCCAGGATCAGCTGTTATGTTTGGGTAGGACAAAAGGTTCAGAGATTTTGTTGTTCTTCATTACATTTGAAAAGATAACCATAATATACTGTAATATTTATATAAGATTTTTAACAGAAGCAGTACCTTTAGTTCTGTAGTGACAGATATAATAAACACAGATGGAGGAGAGGAGTAAGAAGAGCAGAACACACACTGAACCCAAAACAACAATCTGCTTCCAGTAGGAACTACAGTCTGATCCAGGAGGAATGGGTGTGGACTGGGGACCCATGGGGTTAGTCCGGGGATTGATTTGGCCAGTGGTCTGGGTCGGGTTGGTGCACGGAAGAGCTGGGTTTGAAATAAGAGAGAATTTATTTAGAGTATTATATTCAGAGAACTTTAACTTTGTGGAAATAACACAGAACAGTGTTGACTCTATTGGTCGCCCTCGCCTAGTGTTTTTACTGCAACATAATATTCTAGCTTTTACAAGGCCTTTATTTATTTGTGTGATTGTGATGACAACAAATGAATTGGAGTGTGTGTAGAACTGATTATATCTGGAAAAAATTCATTTGTTTAACAGTTCAATTTTGGCAAAAAGTAACCAGCATTATGATCTTTCTGAGCAATCACAGTGGACTCTGGATTTTCCATTGCAACAGTCAAGATGACCATTTACTGTGTCCAAGTAACTCCCACTTTGTAGTACAGACCATGTCCCTAAAAGCTGAAAGGGGAGGTGAACTCAGAAGTCTTTGAGGAGGAGATTAGGGATTACAGGATATATATATATAGGGGTTAGTGATTCCACAAACAAACTGCCTTTAATAAACTGGTGCATGACTAAGTGCCATGTGAGATGGTAGAGGAATAGCATTAGGTTGAGTAAACTGAACATTCTTTATTGATTATGATGATGACAGACATTCTAGCTTGATTGGAGATGGTGTGACGGGCAATTTGAGTATGTAAAGTGTCACAGTAATAAAGGGGTTGTGATTGCACAATGCATTGTGTCTGAGTTGGTCTTAAGACGGTTAAGAATCTTGGACCGGCAGAAGTGTATTAGTAGAGGCCCTAAAAGTCAAATACTACAGAGGAGCAGTATTAATGAATTGAGAAGTCCTTGGTTAGCAGGTATGCTATGATTGTGCCTTTCCAGAAGCATAGAAGGAATGGAGAAAGGATGACAGGTGAGGCAGAATAGGAAACCCCAAAAGAGCCCCTGTCGGTCAGCACCGGAGGAACAGTGAGACAGAGAGAATTCAGCTGGTCGGAGGAGAGATAAGGACAAAGGTTCTCAGTGACACATGGCTGCCTAGAGGAGAGGATGGGACGAATGACTACAGCAGTACTTGGGACAGAGTGAGGTCTGAAAAAATATAGGTTGGGGGTGCTATAATTGGAAAGGAGAGAGATCCGGCCAAAGGTCTGTAGTAGGAGAATGTGCAACCTGCAAAGTGAAGGGGTAGTTACAAACATCCACAATGCACACAATCTGTTGAGTTGGGAGGATCAGGGGAGGGTGGGATGATAAGATGAAAGGGAATCCACGATGAGAAAGCCGTGCAGTGATGAGACTACGTTGAGTGCACAGAGTGCTGGGCAGGAGGCAGGACTGCAGCGAGGTGGAAAGTCTGAGGCATGGAGCAGCAGCTACTGCAGGGGGAGAGGTCATGTCATGACATCATCACATTGCTGCGCAGGAGCTCTGTACACTGGCAGTGGAGGCAAGAGACAAGGAGGGTTCCTCTCTTTAGCTCAAAGAGCAAAGGGGATACCGTTGTTTGGGAGCACGGTGCTGGAACGCTGAGGCTGTTCAGTCGGAGAGAAGGAAATGGGAGGCTGGAGGCTGCATGCTGGAGTGGAGGTGGGGGCGGGGTTTCACGAAGGTCACAGTGGGAGGGGAAGCAGGAGATCTGTCTGTGTGGATGCAGGTGCGCTTAAAGCTTGTAGCAGTGGGAATCAGGGGCATGCCTCAACTGCGAGGAGACCTGGGGCTTCTCCCCAAGAATAAATGTTGCTCTATGACATCTTTACCAAATGTTTGTAAGGTCAACACCAGCAAGAATTCAGATCTCATCAATTAGAACTGAAACCAATACAGCATTTACAATGTGAAATGTTAGAGGGAGAGGGATGTAAATCCTTGGCTATTGTACGTCTCCAAATTAAACAGTCTTTAAGTGAATCGTGTCAAGTGAAAAAAGTTAAAATACATAAATATATAACAGCATTTTAACCAATGTGCCTCAGCCATATACTTCAAGTTTATGCATCAGTGTGTTGATTCACTGCATTAATATTTATGCTTACTACTCACAGCAACAACTAATGCTTCACAACTACCAACTACATCCACCTTAAAATGGTGCATACATTACATTGAGCTTATAGTAGATGTTAAGTTCTTGATGAGTTTTATACATATCTGCTATGTTGTGCAGAAAATACACAGTCCACATAAAAATAAACCTTGCTTTTATTTGAATGCTCCACATTAAAAGCAAATGGAATTACGTTCAAAGCACCTAAAAAAATCATATTCAGCCTGAAACCTGTGCGTCGCCAGCTCAACATTTAAGATGCAACAGTAATTAAATAATCGAACATCTTCATGTGAGTGATTCGCTGAAGGCAATAAAGTGTCTTTTAAAAGCTACTTGGGCTTGTGCAGGTGCTACCTTAATGAGGACGCAATCCACGTGAGCAATAATATGTGTGAGACAGGCGGAGAGGTTAAACTTAAAAAGGGGTGGTGTGGTCTGGTGTTTGAAATCATATTTCAAGATTCTTCCAGGCATGAATATTGTAAATTTACTGTAAGATTTAACATTATAGGTAAGAAGCATATAGAAATGTTTCAACCCCCACTCACCTCAGCTTTTACCCTCTTTTGGGGGGTTCAAGTCTTAATTGGAGGCCAGATCCCCGACCACCTACCCGCAATCCAAACACTGAATAAAATACATAGCTTATAAGACCATGGTCTTCATTTTCCAATGATGTGGCGGTTGGCAACCTTAATCATGTTCCATCGTGCTCCAGCTCTGAATCTGACTCATGGAAATATGTTCCCCAAACACAAAGCAGTCCAGTACCAGTGTCGCTGGAGTTGAAGGTAGGGGGAGGCTCGAAACTGCACGCTTGCATGGGAAATAGATGTGAGGGTTCACTCAGGAGGCCAGTTGCAGTGTGAGGAGAAGCAGGAGAGAGCAGAGGCTGAATGCGAATTGTGAGCAGGAAAGACTGGAATGCACCATTGAATTTAGAGCAGTCAGAGTGGGAAGCAGGCTCGACAACAGCTGAACAAAGCCTCAAAAACGAACCAGTCCCATAACTGTTTAGCCATAGTAGGAGTCTCAGTGGGCTTGATGGCGGCCAAATGCTGCTCCAAATATGAGGCAGATAATCAGCAGAAATGAACCCAGAGCAGAGGAGCAAGCGGACATTTTGAAGGAGTGAAGTCAATGTCCATCCCTTGTGTCTAATGCAGGGAGTTTGCAGGGTATATTTAGAGCTGAGTGGAGGAGTTCAGGCATGGTCCTACCCTCAAAATGATATTATTGCATAACTTAATTCATAACCTGAGTTTAGACTGGACGACAGGTTTCAGAACTATTCAGAGAGTCCTCCCTCAGAACAAGAGGAAGACGAATCAAAAGAAGAACCCCATCATTTGATAATGTCCTACCACTTTGTTGTTGTCATTGTTTACATATTTGATGTGGAAAACATTTAGCAAACAAAAGAGTAAAAAACACTGGGACACAATAATCCGTTTGAAATGAAGTCTCAGCACTCACCAGGGAAAGAGAGAAGTGTGGATCTGTTTCCTTCAAGATATGAACCCCCAGTATTTTTAGGACGTAAAGCACAGTAGTACACTCCCAGCTCAAATTCTGAGATGTTCTTTACATTAAGGTCATGCCTTAAAGAATTCCATTTTAAATAGTAATGGGGTTTGGAATCTTCAGTCAAATAAAGTATATGAGGTTGAAGCTGGTGGGAGGATCTTCTCACCCACATTGTTTGCAAATTTATCATGGCTTTTTGATTCTGTAAAGAACAGTCACTTTTGAGAGTAATATCATCTCCCGGTCTCACTTTTATTTCCACTAATTCTCCTGAGACACTGGAGATCAACACACCTGCAACACAACATTAAAACAGAGTTTAAAGAAAATATGTCTCAGAGAAAGTGTCACACCTTGACACTTTCTGGTTTGTTTTCTCCTTTCTTTTGGGCTTTCTCTTCGCTGTTTTCTTGTCTCTGCACATGGCTTTGTTCATGTTCATTCTCCGCCTTTGTCCCGCCTATGTTCCACCTTCTTTTCCCTCGTTATCTGTGTCAGGTGTGTCTAGTTAAGTTCGTTTATTTAAGCCCTCTTCCCTCACTTCCTGTTATCGGTCATTTTGGTTGTATTGTGTTTCACTTGCTTGTCTCTCTTGCCCCATTTCGTGTTTACCTTATAGTTCGTTTGTGTTGTGTTATTGTAGTCTGCGTTTCTCATTCTCGTTTCTCCTTTCGTCTTCGGTCTCATGCTTGTCTATTGCTAAGTAGTGTCATTTCATGTTTATCGTCAAGTTCGCGTTTTGTTATCTTTCTTCATTAAACTGTCCGTGTTATAGCGAGTGTGTCCGCCCTCTGTGAATCTCCTCATCACACCACCCTGACAGAATGACCGATCCAAAAATGGACACAGCTAGCACGGACTACCCGTTTAAGAGAGGTGTAATTCGCCGGACTCCATTCCGCAAAGATCCCGTGGAGGAGGCGTTGAGAGCGGCTTCAGAGTGGAGTCAACGGCTGCAACTCATCTCCGGTGCGGTTCATTTTCCCCGAACAGAAGACTCGATTCATGAATCGAGTGATTCCTCCAGCGGGAATCGACGGAGCCGGAGGAGAAAACAGGCTGAAAACCCAGCTCCAGATAATTACCCCCTCAGGTCCGGGGAGATTTTTGGGGGGGCGTTATATACAAGGGCTGTTAGCCTCAGATCACAGGACATGGGAAATGAGGCTAACAGGGGCGCATCTCCGGAGGACCTAAGTTTAAAGTCCCTCGAGAGTGCGCCCAAACCCGTTAAATCCAAAACGCGTGCTCGGCGAGCAGCACGAGCACCTGCATTGCTGGGCGTGTCAACTCCGGTTCCTGTAAGAGCGGCACTTCCGGTAGCGCCTCTCTCCGTGCCCGCGGCACCTTCGGCCGCACCTGTCTTCGTGCCCGCGGCACCTCCGGCCGCACCTGTTTCCCTGAGCGCGGTGCCTACGGCCGCGCCTGTCTCCATGAGAGCAATGCCTACGGCCGCGCCTGTCTCCATGAGCGCGGTGCCTCCGGCAGCGCCTCTCTCCATGGACGACGTCGCAGATTCTTCTGCCTCCGTGGACGTCGTCGATAGGACACCAGTTCCTAATCACCGCTCTGCGTCCACTCCTGACATTCAGGAGAAGCTTACAGGCATCATGGCACGCCTGGAGCTCTCCTTGAAGGCGGCGCGCGCCTCTCCTGTCTTCATGAGAGCGACGCCCGCCTCCTCTGTTTCCGTGGACGACGTCGCAGATTCCTCTGCCTCCATGGACGTCGTCGCACATCCTCCTGACTCCATGGATGACGTCGTCGCAGTTCCGTCTGCCTCCGTGGACGTCGTCGTCGCAGTTCCGTCTGCCTCCGTGGATGACGTCGTCGCAGTTCCGTCTGCCTCCGTGGATGACGTCGTCGCAGTTCCGTCTGCCTCCGTGGATGACGTCGTCGCAGTTCCGTCTGCCTCCGTGGACGTCGTCGCAGTCCCGTCTGCCTCCGTGGATGACGTCGTCGCAGTCCCGTCTGCCTCCGTGGATGACGTCGTTGCACTTCCGTCTGCCTCCGTGGATGACGTCGTCGCAGTTCCGTCTGCTTCCGTGGACGTCGTCGCAGTTCAGCCTGCCTCCTTGGACGTCATCGCAGGGTCTCCAGTCTCCGTGAGTACGGCTCACTCAGCTGCTCCTATCTCCGAGACTGTGGCTACGGCCGTTTCTACCCCTGAGACTGTGGCATCGGCCGTTTTTGCCCATGAGACTGTGGCTCCGGCCGCTTCTAAGCCTGTGACTGTGGCTCCGGCCGCTTCTAAGCCTGTGACTGTGGCTCCGGCCGCTTCTAAGCCTGTGACTGTGGCTCCGGCCGCTTCTAAGCCAGTGACTGTGGCTCCGGCCGCTTCTAAGCCAGTGACTGTGGCTCCGGCCGTTTCTAAGCCTGTGACTGTGGCTCCGGCCCCAAGGACTTCGAGGCCAATCCCCAGAACTGTACCCAGGCTGGCACCTTGGACAGTCCCTCGGACTTTTGCCAGTCCTGGGTACCCTGCAGTTGTATTTGTTCCTGTATCTGTCCCTGTTCTGGTTCCTGTCTCTGTCCTTGTCCCTGTGCCCGTGTCAGCCTTGGTCTCTGTTCCAGTCCCGGTCACTGTATTTATGTCAGTCTCTGTTAATGTCTTGGTTCCTGTTCCCCTGCCTTGTCCAGTCCAGTACCCTGTTAAACCCTTTGTCCAGTCTCATGTCCAATTCCCTGTTAGTCCTCTCCAGTCACAAATTAAACCCTCTGTCTAGACCCATGTCCAGTTCCCAGTCCCATCACCTGTCTTGTCACGTGTATCTGCTCCTGTTCCGTCTCAGTCCCCATTTAGTGTTCAATCTAAGGTCCAGTCACGTGTGTTTTCTCCTGCCTATTCTCCGTCTCTTCTCTCTAGTCCTGTCCGATGTCCGTTTAAAGTCTAGTTCCTTGTTCCCTTTTTCCATTCTGAGTCTTTTCTAGTTTGTCTTGTTTCTTCTGGCCCCCTCCTGCGCCAGCTCCTGGAGAGTCTCGTTTTTCGCGCTCCGGGAGTTGCGCGTCTTGGGGGGGGCGTCTGTCACACCTTGACACTTTCTGGTTTGTTTTCTCCTTTCTTTTGGGCTTTCTCTTCGCTGTTTTCCTGTCTCTGCACATGGCTTTGTTTATGTTCATTCTCCGCCTTTGTCCCGCCTATGTTCCGCCTTCTTTTCCCTCGTTATCTGTGTCAGGTGTGTCTAGTTAAGTTCGTTTATTTAAGCCCTCTTCCCTCACTTCCTGTTATCGGTCATTTTGGTTGTATTGTGTTTCACTTGCTTGTCTCTCTTGCCCCATTTCGTGTTTACCTTATAGTTCGTTTGTGTTGTGTTATTGTAGTCTGCGTTTCTCATTCTCGTTTCTCCTTTCGTCTTCGGTCTCATGCTTGTCTATTGCTAAGTAGTGTCATTTCATGTTTATCGTCAAGTTCGCGTTTTGTTATCTTTCTTCATTAAACTGTCCGTGTTATAGCGAGTGTGTCCGCCCTCTGTGAATCTCCTCATCACACCACCCTGACAGAAAGTGAATCTTCTTAATGTCGCTGTAGTTTCTTTGGAACTGAAAACTGAAGGACATTCATCAGGAGTGTGTTCCTCTTCACTGCAGTAACATTCTCTACTCTTCAGGCCAAACATTCAGCTGGAATCTCAACCATTGCAGTGAGGATTTATTGCCTACCGTTTGCATTAGACATGGTGGCTTTAGCTGTAGAGCTATACAACATGAAGGGGTGTTTCCCAAGCAGGGTTTAAGCCTAATCCTGGGCTACACGACATTTTGTATTGTGATTTTCCATTGAAATAAAGGTATAATCCGGGACTAGGATTAATCCCTGACTGGAAAACCACCCTAAATAGGTGACATCAGTTTGAACAGCCTTGGCCTAATGGTAAGAGGACTGGGCTTGGTACCTGACGGTTTCTGGTTTGATCGCTAGAACTGACAGGAATATCTATGGCTGAAGTGCCCTGGTGTTGGCTGCCTGCCACTCTGGGTGTGTTCACAGCCCCTAGTGCACTAGAGTGTGTGTGTATGTGTGTGTGTGTGTGTGTGTGTTCACTGCCACTGATTGGTTAAATGCGGAAGACACATTTCATTGTATGTCGTACAATGACAAATAATTGTGCATTTCATCACTAATATGTGTTTCTGCAACCCTAACACTAAATACTTCCAGAAGAGACTATTACTGCAGTGACGAGGAACACACTCCTGATTAATGTCCTTTTGTTCAGAAGAAAGTCTGGGTTGTGAGGTGTCCAAATACTTTTGGTCATATAGTGCACTAATAGGAGAAACATCTTGAGACACAAGTAAGGCATTTCCCAAGTCTCCAGGGCCATTTAATATCAACATTTGATCAATAATAGAAAAGGTCCACTATGAGATGAACTTGAACAAATAGAAAAGTTTACTTACAGATGAGAGAAAATAGAGCTGCTTTAGATCCCTCCATTTCAGAGACTGCTGCTGAGGGGCTGATGACATTGAGGGTCTTTGTAGCGAGGGGCTGAGCTGATTGGTCAACGTCAGTGGAACATTTCTTGTAATCTACATCATCAGCGTTTGTCGGGTGTGAACGTAACCACATGCAAAAACAGCTTCGGCTCGCACTGGTCAACTCTCTTTGAAGACCTTTGGACAGAGACGTTTCTCACAGCTGATTGGTTCACGTAAATGCAACATTTCAGTTCCGGTCTGAGTGTGTTATGATCAGATAGGACATGGAGTACTGAAGGGGGCATGGTGAAGTCACTTCAGAATCAGAATGAAATATAAACAACTTTTATGTAAAAAAAAAAACAAAACAAAAAAAAAACAAAACTACAGAACTGTAAAACAGGAATAATGTTTTTAAATATGTTTACAGTTGTGCAAAAATGCATATTATATAGAACAGATATAACACAAGTAAGTGTATGGTCTGAGATGCAGGTTCTGAAGTTGAAGTTCAAGTTTAAAATGCAAGGTGTCCGCTGTTGTTGATGAGTGGTACAGCTCTGGGGAAGAAGCTGTTGGTGTCTGGTTGTCCTAGATTTAATGGCCCTGAATCTTCTGATTTTCGGAGTATTCCTTCTTTGCTGCTTTAAGCCCTTTCTCCAGCTTATATTTGACCTCTTTATAGAGAATACACATTAAACACATTAACATTAACATTAAACACATTAAAACTGACAAGCATAGTGAGGTCAGCGTACTGGTGATGTGCAACAACTAAGAGAAGCAATCCCCACTAACGTATTGGGATTTAGGAATGGGCGGTATCCACATTTTTCTACTATAATACCATCTCAAAATAATATCTCGGTATAAGGCATTACTGTGGTGAGGGGGTGCTCTGTCAGGCTGCGCTGAGCCTTATATCTTTGAGCACAAAGTCGAGTGAATTTAGCTAAACTCAGCCCAATATTGCACACCGACACGTGTTGACAATAAAAACCCATTTCTGGGAGAGAAAATTTCAGCAACTGGTGCTGAAGGAACAGAAAAGTTCAAAAATAAGCAAAATAAGACAGTGTACACTGTTTAGAAGCACAACTGGGGCTGACGGGCACTTGTGGTTTAGCACATCACAGCAGATTTTTCAGTGAATTGAGGCTCAAAACACACACATTTAGACGATAAAGCCATATGTCTGTGAGCACAAAGACGAGTCTGTTTACAGCTTAATTCCTTTCTCTTTCAACCCAAGCTTAGCGCTAAACTTACAACTGCGGTTGTGCTTTCTCCATCCGTTTTCAGACCATGACATCAGCAGTCTTTGAGCTTCCACAGGGCTCCCTCCCTTTGGCTCTCTTAAATGTACATGATCATTTTTGCCAACTTTTAAAGACACAGAACTGAAATTTAATACACCACACACACCTCATAAAAAGCACCCTCATTTTAAGATGCTGTACAACTTTTAATATACTGTGGTGGTATTATCATTATATCGCCCAACCATATTGGGATTCAAATCTGAATGGAATTTCAGCATCCATCTATTACATTTTCCATGACATCTCACACCGCTTTGGACAAATGAAGTAACCGACCACAGACCAATCACACACATCCTTAGTTTTTTAGCATCTTCATTTTGAATGATGCCTAGAAGCCGAAACTTGTTTAGAACAGAAAATAGAGAGAGTTCTCAAGCTCTGGCAAGAAGGCATGTTGGGCCCTATATGTTTCCCAAATGATGGATTTACAGACTTTCACTCGGACAGCTGTGTGATTATGTCCATCGTATTCAAATGTGTTTAATAGATTTGAAGAAGGCTTTGTACCATGTGCCTATTAGAGGCCATGTGCTTTGTTAGAGGCATTATTTTCATTAAAGACTGATCCCAGGTCAGTATCTAGAGCTTAACCCCTAGCTTTAGAGCTGCAGATCAGGTCTGAGATCAGTCAGTAAATACGGTCAGACCAGCAGGATGTTAATGTGGGTTTCCTGTTTTAGCGAGGCTCTCTGACTCTCAGTTTGAGGGAGGAGTATCACACATCTAATGCAAAGAAACTTTCAGGACACAGGACATATTTCTCTTCAGATAATAAAGAATTTTCAGAAGAGAACACACTAAACCTCATATTACTGCAGTAGCTTCCACAGCATGAGGAAGGGCGCGTGGCAATATTTTTTTAGAAACTCTCCATGAGGGAAGTGTTTGTGTTTTATTCCATGAGTTGTGTGAAATCAACAAATCCTGATTCTGAGGTTAAACTATCAGATGCAGAGAGCTTCTACTGAATGCCATGAATGCTACACCAGCCCAAGCAGAACCTCCACCCAGGTCCCATCCATCATCCTACACTGATCAAGCAGCTCCATCTCTGTTGTGTTGTGGTTTCACTCAGAAACTGAAAGGATGCTGTGTTTATCCTTGCACATTAATGAGGTGATTGTTATTAACTACAGATGTTTCCATGACTGCATCTCTGGGTTTAATATAAGTGAAGCTTTAATAGAAGCATTAGTTTATTTAAAGGTTTCCAGTATCTCTGTATCTCAAGTTTAACCCCTAGCCTGAGAGCTGCTGATCAGGTCTGAGATCAGTCAGTAAATACGGTCAGACCAACAGGATGTTAGTGTGGGTTTCCTGTTTTAGCGAGGCTCTCTGACTCTCAGTGTGAGGGAGGAGTATCACACGTTCTTTTTTATCAAATTTTATATTTACATTGATGACATCTAAGGCAAAGAAACTTTCAGGACACAGGGCATATTTCCCCTTCAGATAATAAAGAATTTTCACAAGAAAACACACTAAACCTCATACTACTGCAGTAGCTTCCACAGCATGAGTAAAGGCACGTGGCAATAGTTTTTGGAAACTCTCCATGAGGGTAGGGTTTAATTTTATTCCATGAGCTGTGTGAAATCAACAAATCCTGATTCTGAGGTTAAATTATCAAATGCAGTAGCTCTCCAGCATCCTGGAATAAGAATTTCCTGGTAAGATCAGAAAAGTTATTCCTCTTAAACTAGAACATATTTTGGATTTCCTCTGTCCAGTGACATCAAAAACACATCCTTTGTACTCAAGGGACAGGTCTAAAGGACTAGACAGGGTTACAGTGTTCACTTGTAACTGTGCATTCACACTAACAGGCAACAAGCTGCTTTACAGCCAATCATTTAGAATGTCACTTCACAGCATCATAACACATTTGCATAAAGTTGAGAAAAGCTCAACTTGATATGTTGCTTATCACTGTGTCACTGAGTCACCGTTACAAATTACATACTTCCATAGGAAATGACTGGACACTTGTCGGTTTGTTGCCTGGTAGTGTGAACAGGGATAAGGTACTAGATCACTGCAGCAGTGCTTTAAGATCAGCTCCAGAATGTTTGACCCTCTCTGACTATAAACTGACTCTAGGAGAGATCTGAGGTCAGTTATTAAAGACACTCAATGGATAAGGCCTCATTGTGGGCTTCCTGTTTTTATCACAAGTCTCAACTTTGATGCTAGAGAGGTGGGGTTTGTGTGTGTATGTGTGTGTGTGTGTGTGTGGTGTTTATCTGATTGTAAAATACACAGCTACATCTCCATTCCAGTCTAACCTGAGCATGGGCAGAGGAGCACTAGTTTCTGATAATGACATCAGACCTTCTTTCAGGTCTTTAGTAAAGGGGGACACTCTGAGAACATGTTAAACAATTGTGGCCCGACTGAAGACCCCAAGGTCTTTTTATCTCAAATCTGTATCTAACACACAAACTCACTTTAATAAACTACAGATTTATTTAAGGTCTTAAGTTGTTCCATAGTACACTCCATTATCCACCACAGCCATGTGTTTATTCATCAGCACCTTTCAGAGGGGTGTGAGGGAGCGTGTGTGTTTATTCTGATTTCAGAGGTGTATAATAGACTTCAGTGTGGAGACACAACTCTCCTTTCATTTCCTGCTCACACTGATGTTCCTTAATACAGTCGCCCTGAGAGAGAGAGAGAGAGAGAGAGAGAGAGAGAGAGAGAGCGAGAGAGAGGTTGCATGATCAGTCACTACAGCTATCAATAACTCCGCGACTAAATGAAGGTTAATAGAAATATAATGACGATGGTTTGAACCTGAAATGTTGAGGTGAAGATTTCTCTTCTCTCTTCAGATCCTGAGGAAATAAACCTATTTCCTTAAATTAAATTCAATAAATAAATGAATAATATTTACATTTACAGCATTGGGCCCATGCTCAGATCTAGAACCATGCAGCATTTTAATGATGTCACATATCTCAGTGAATGCAGAATTAGTGGCCTTTCCCAAGGACTCTTACAGTTATAGCACTGTGATCCTGACAGAGCAGGGAATCATTTCATTTTCAAATATAACCATAATATACAAACTGGATTCCAAAAATCTTGGGACACTAAACAAACAGTGAATAAAAACCGAATGCAATGATGTGGAGGTGCCAACATCTAATATTTTATTCAGAATAGAACACAAATCACAGATCAAAAGTTTAAACTGAGAGAATGTATCATTTTAAGGGAAAATATGTTGTTTCAAAATCTCATTTCAGTTTTCATTCACAATTTGTTTAGTGTCCCAAATTTTGGAATCCGGTTTGTACTTTAATATTTATATGTCAACTGTTTTTTGAGATTTTTAACTGAAGCAGTACCTTTAGTTTTGTAGCGACAGATGTAATAAACACAGATTTAGAGGAGTATGGAGAGTAGAACACACACTGAACCCAAAACGACAATCTGCTTCCAGTAGGAAATACAGTCTGATCCAGGAGGAATGGGTGTGGACTGGGGACCCATGGGGTTAGTCTGGGGATTGATTTGGCCAGTGGTCTGGGTCGGGTTGGTGCATGGAAGGGCTAGGTTTGAAATAAGAAAGGATTTATTTAGAGAAATATATTCAGAGAACTTTAACTTTGTGGAAATAACACAGAATAGTGTTGACTCTATTGGTCGCCCTCGCTTAATGTTTTTACTGCAACATAATATTCTAGCTTTTACAAAGCCTTTGTTTATTTGTGTGATTGTGATGACAACATATGAATTGGAGTGTGTGTAGAACTGATTATATCTGGAAAAATTTCATTTGTTTAACAGTTCAATTTTGGCAAAAAGTAACCAGCATTATGATCTTTCTGAGCAATCACAGTGGACTCTGGATTTTCCATTGCAACAGTCAAGATGACCATTTACTGTGTCCAAGTAACTCCCACTTTGTAGTACAGACCATGTACTCAGAAGTCTTTGAGGAGGAGATTAGGGATTACAGGATATATATATATATGGGTTAGTGATTCCACAAACAAACTGCCTTTAATAAACTGGTGCATGACTAAGTGCCATGTGAGATGGTAGAGGAATAGCATTAGGTCGAGTAAACTGAACATTCTTTATTGATTATGATGATGACAGACATTCTAGCTTGATTGGAGATGGTGTGACGGGCAATTTGAGTATGTAAAGTGTCACAGTAATAAAGCGGTTGTGATTGCACAATGCATTGGCTCTGAGTTGGTCTTAAGACGGTTAAGAATCTCGGGCCGGCAGAAGTGTATTAGTAGAGGCCCTAAAAGTCAAATACTACAGAGGAGCAGTATTAATGAATTGAGATGTCCTTAGTTAGCAGGTATGCTATGATTGTGCCTTTCCAGAAGCATAGAAGGAATGGAGAAAGGATGACAGGTGAGGCAGAATAGGAAACCCCAAAAGAGCCCCTGTCGGTCAGCACCGGAGGAACAGTGAGACAGAGAGAATTCAGCTGGTCGCACAGGAGCAAACTCTGAAAGAGACAAAATCCGAAAGGTGCTGAGGAGCTCAAACATGGTGACAAAGTAAAAAGTTGACTGAAGGATGGCAGAGATGCCTTGATGGTGAAAAGCAGGTGCCAGAAGAGAGGTAGCATGTGAGAGGGTGAATTGAATTTGAGGTGCATCGAGTGCCTGAAGTTCCAGGCAGGGGGCTCATCCAAGGCATTGCTTCAGTAAAGACCATGAGCTGGAATTTTGTGGCTCGGAGCAGTATGGCTGCGAAAGGGGCTAACTGTACCATAGGAGGCAGGGTGTGGTGCGGTCACTAGAGGAGAGATAAGGACAAAGGTTCTCAGTGACACATGGCTGCCTAGAGGAGAGGATGGGACGAATGACTACAGCAGTACTTGGGACAGAGTGAGGTCTGAAAAAGTATAGGTTGGGGGTGCTATAATTGGAAAGGAGAGAGATCCGGCCAAAGGTCTGTAGTAGGAGAATGCGCAACCTGCAAAGTGAAGGGGTAGTTACAAACATCCACAATGCACACAATCTGTTGAGTTGGGAGGATCAGGGGAGGGTGGGATGATAAGATGAAAGGGAATCCACGATGAGAAAGCCGTGCAGTGATGAGACTACGTTGAGTGCACAGAGTGCTGGGCAGGAGGCAGGACTGCAGCGAGGTGGAAAGTCTAAGGCATGGAGCAGCAGCTACTGCAGGGGGAGAGGTCATGTCATGACATCATCACATTGCTGCGCAGGAGCTCCGTACACTGGCAGTGGAGGCAAGAGACAAGGAGGGTTCCTCTCTTTAGCTCAAAGAGCAAAGGGGATACCGTTGTTTGGGAGCACGGTGCTGGAACTCTGAGGCTGTTCAGCCGGAGAGAAGGAAATTGGAGGCTGGAGGCTGCATGCTGGAGTGGAGGTGGGGGCGGGGTTTCACGAAGGTCACAGTGGGAGGGGAAGCAGGAGATCTGTCTGTGTGGATGCAGGTGCGCTTAAAGCTTGTAGCAGTGGGAATCAGGGGCATGCCTCAACTGCGAGGAGACCTGGGGCTTCTCCCCAAGAATAAATGTTGCTCTATGACATCTTTACCAAATGTTTGTAAGGTCAACACCAGCAAGAATTCAGATCTCATCAATTAGAACTGAAACCAATACAGCATTTACAATGTGAAATGTTAGAGGGAGAGGGATGTAAATCCTTGGCTATTGTACGTCTCCAAATTAAACAATCTTTAAGTGAATCGTGTCAAGTGAAAAAAGTTAAAATACATAAATATATAACAGCATTTTAACCAATGTGCCTCAGCCATATACTTCAAGTTTATGCATCAGTGTGTTGATTCACTGCATTAATATTTATGTTTACTACTCACAGCAACAACTAATGCTTCACAACTACCAACTACATCCACCTTAAAATGGTGCATACATTACATTGAGCTTATAGTAGATGTTAAGTTCTTGATGAGTTTTATACATATCTGCTATGTTGTGCAGAAAATACACAGTCCACATAAAAATAAACCTTGCTTTTATTTGAATGCTCCACATTAAAAGCAAATGGAATTACGTTCAAAGCACCTAAAAAACTCATATTCAGCCTGAAACCTGTGCGTCGTCAGCTCAACATTTAAGATGCAACAGTAATTAAATAATCAAACATCTTCATGTGAGTGATTCGCTGAAGGCAATAAAGTGTCTTTTAAAAGCTACTTGGGCTTGTGCAGGTGCTACCTTAATGAGGACGCAATCCACGTGAGCAATAATATGTGTGAGACAGGCAGAGAGGTTAAACTTAAAAAGGGATGGTGTGGTCTGGTGTTTGAAATCATATTTCAAGATTCTTCCAGGCATGGATATTGTAAATTTACTGTAAGATTTAACATTATAGGTAAGAAGCATATAGAAAGGTTTCAACCCCCACTCACCTCAGCTTTTACCCTCTTTTGGTGGGTTCAAGTCCTAATTGGAGGCCAGATCCCCGACCACCTACCCGCAATCCAAACACTGAATAAAATACATAGCTTATAAGACCATGGTCTTCATTTTTCAATGATGTGGCGGTTGGCAACCTTAATCATGTTCCATCGTGCTCCAGCTCTGAATCTGACTCATGGAAATATGTTCCCCAAACACAAAGCAGTCCAGTACCAGTGTCGCTGGAGTTGGAGGTAGGGGGAGGCTCGAAACTGCACGCTTGCATGGGAAATAGATGTGAGGGTTCACTCAGGAGGCCAGTTGCAGTGTGAGGAGAAGCAGGAGAGAGCAGAGGCTGAATGCGAATTGTGAGCTGGAAAGACTGGAATGCACCATTGAATTTAGAGCAGTCAGAGTGGGAAGCAGGCTCGACAACAGCTGAACAAAGCCTCAAAAACGAACCAGTCCCATAACTGTTTAGCCACAGTAGGAGTCTCAGTGGGCTTGATGGCGGCCAAATGCTGCTCCAAATATGAGGCAGAGAATCAGCAGAAATGAACCCAGAGCAGAGGAGCAAGCGGACATTTTGAAGGAATGAAGTCAATGTCCATCCCTTGTGTCTAATGCAGGGAGTTTGCAGGGTATATTTAGAGCTGAGTGGAGGAGTTCAGGCATGGTCCTACCCTCAAAATGATATTATTGCATAACTTAATTCATAACCTGAGTTTAGACTGGACGACAGGTTTCAGAACTATTCAGAGAGTCCTCCCTCAGAACAAGAGGAAGACGAATCAAAAGAAGAACCCCAGCATTTGATAATGTCCTACCACTTTGTTGTTGTCATTGTTTACATATTTGATGTGGAAAACATTTAGCAAACAAAAGAGTAAAAAACACTGGGACACAATAATCCGTTTGAAATGAAGTCTCAGCACTCACCAGGGAAAGAGAGAAGTGTGGATCTGTTTCCTTCAAGATATGAACCCCCAGTATTTCTAGGACGTAAAGCGCAGTAGTACACTCCCAGCTCAAATTCTGAGATGTTCTTTACATTAAGGTCATGACTTGAAGAATTCCATTTTAAATAGTAATGGGGTTTGGAATCTTCAGTCAAATAAAGTATATGAGGTTGAAGCTGGTGGGAGGATCTTCTCACCCACATTGTTTGCAAATTTATCATGGCTTTTTGATTCTGTAAAGTACAGTCACAGTAGAGAGTAATATCATCTCCCGGTCTCACTTTTATTTCCACTAATTTTCCTGAGACACTGGAGATCAACACACCAGCAACACAACATTAAAACAGAGTTTAAAGAAAATATGTCTCAGAGAAAGTGAATCTTCTTAATGTCGCTGTAGTTTCTTTGGAACTGAAAACTGAAGGACATTCATCAGGAGTGTGTTCCTCTTCACTGCAGTAACATTCTCTACTCTTCAGGCCAAACATTCAGCTGGAATCTCAACCATTGCAGTGAGGATTTATTGCCTACAGTTTGCATTAGACATGGTGGCTTTAGCTGTAGAGCTATACAACATGAAGGGGTGTTTCCCAAGCAGGGTTTAAGCCTAATCCTGGGCTACACGACATTTTGTATTGTGATTTTCCATTGAAATAAAGGTATAATCCGGGACTAGGATTAATCCCTGACTGGAAAACCACCCTAAATAGCTGACCTCAGTTTGAACAGCCTTGGCCTAATGGTAAGAGGACTGGGCTTGGTACCTGACGGTTTCTGGTTTGATCGCTAGAACTGACAGGAATATCTATGGCTGAAGTGCCCTGGTGTTGGCTGCCTGCCACTCTGGGTGTGTTCACAGCCCCTAGTGCACTAGAGTGTGTGTGTATGTGTGTGTGTGTGTGTGTGTGTGTTCACTGCCACTGATTGGTTAAATGCGGAAGACACATTTCATTGTACGTCGTACAATGACAAATAATTGTGCATTTCATCACTAATATGTGTTTCTGCAACCCTAACACTAAATACTTCCAGAAGAGACTATTACTGCAGTGACGAGGAACACACTCCTGATTAATGTCCTTTTGTTCAGAAGAAAGTCTGGGTTGTGAGGTGTCCAAATACTTTTGGTCATATAGTGCACTAATAGGAGAAACATCTTGAGACACAAGTAAGGCATTTCCCAAGTCTCCAGGGCCATTTAATATCAACATTTGATCAATAATAGAAAAGGTCCACTATGAGATGAACTTGAACAAATAGAAAAGTTTACTTACAGATGAGAGAAAATAGAGCTGCTTTAGATCCCTCCATTTCAGAGACTGCTGCTGAGGGGCTGATGACATTGAGGGTCTTTGTAGCGAGGGGCTGAGCTGATTGGTCAACGTCAGTGGAACATTTCTTGTAATCTACATCATCAGCGTTTGTCGGGTGTGAACGTAACCACATGCAAAAACAGCTTCGGCTCGCACTGGTCAACTCTCTTTGAAGACCTTTGGACAGAGACGTTTCTCACAGCTGATTGGTTCACGTAAATGGAACATTTCAGTTCCGGTCTGAGTGTGTTATGATCAGATAGGACATGGAGTACTGAAGGGGGCATGGTGAAGTCACTTCAGAATCAGAATGAATTATAAACAACTTTTATGTAAAAAAAAAACAAAAAACTACAGAACTGTAAAACAGGAATAATGTTTTTAAATATGTTTACAGTTGTGCAAAAATGCATATTATACAGAGCAGATATAACACAAGTAAGTGTATGGTCTGAGATGCAGGTTCTGAAGTTGAAGTTCAAGTTTAAAATGCAAGGTGTCCGCTGTTGTTGATGAGTGGTACAGCTCTGGGGAAGAAGCTGTTGGTGTCTGGTTGTCCTAGATTTAATGGCCCTGAATCTTCTGATTTTCGGAGTATTCCTTCTTTGCTGCTTTAAGCCCTTTCTCCAGCTTATATTTGACCTCTTTATAGAGAATACACATTAAACACATTAACATTAACATTAAATTATGTTTTATCCACATTTTTCTACTATAATATCATCTCAAAATAATATCTCGGTATAAGGCATTACTGTGGGGAGGGGGTGCTCTGTCAGGCTGCGCTGAACCTTATATCTTTGAGCACAAAGTCGAGTGAATTTAGCTAAACTCAGCCCAATATTGCACACCGACACGTGTTGACAATAAAAACCCATTTCTGGGAGAGAACATTTCAGCAACTGGTGCTGAAGGAACAGAAAAGTTCAAAAATAAGCAAAATAAGACAGTGTACATTGTTTAGAAGCACAACTGGGGCTGACGGGCACTTGTGGTTTAGCACATCACAGCAGATTTTTCAGTGAATTGAGGCTCAAAACACACACATTTAGACGATAAAGCCATATGTCTGTGAGCACAAAGACGAGTCTGTTTACAGCTTAATTCCTTTCTCTTTCAACCCAAGCTTAGCGCTAAACTTACAACTGCGGTTGTGCTTTCTCCATCCGTTTTCAGACCATGACATCAGCAGTCTTTGAGCTTCCACAGGGCTCCCTCCCTTTAGCTCTCTTAAATGTACATGATCATTTTTGCCAACTTTTAAAGACACAGAACTGAAATTTAATACACCACACACACCTCATAAAAAGCACCCTCATTTTAAGATGCTGTACAACTTTTAATATACTGTGGTGGTATTATCATTATATCGCCCAACCATATTGGGATTCAAATCTGAATGGAATTTCAGCATCCATCTATTACATTTTCCATGACATCTCACACCGCTTTGGACAAATGAAGTAACCGACCACAGACCAATCACACACATCCTTAGTTTTTTAGCATCTTCATTTTGAATGATGCCTAGAAGCCGAAACTTGTTTAGAACAGAAAATAGAGAGAGTTCTCAAGCTCTGGCAAGAAGGCATGTTGGGCCCTATATGTTTCCCAAATGATGGATTTACAGACTTTCACTCGGACAGCTGTGTGATTATGTCCATCGTATTCAAATGTGTTTAATAGATTTGAAGAAGGCTTTGTACCATGTGCCTATTAGAGGCCATGTGCTTTGTTAGAGGCATTATTTTCATTAAAGACTGATCCCAGGTCAGTATCTAGAGCTTAACCCCTAGCTTTAGAGCTGCAGATCAGGTCTGAGATCAGTCAGTAAATACGGTCAGACCAGCAGGATGTTAATGTGGGTTTCCTGTTTTAGCGAGGCTCTCTGACTCTCAGTGTGAGGGAGGAGTATCACACGTTCTTTTTTATCAAATTTTATATTTACATTGATGACATCTAAGGCAAAGAAACTTTCAGGACACAGGGCATATTTCCCCTTCAGATAATAAAGAATTTTCACAAGAAAACACACTAAACCTCATACTACTGCAGTAGCTTCCACAGCATGAGTAAAGGCACGTGGCAATAGTTTTTGGAAACTCTCCATGAGGGTAGGGTTTAATTTTATTCCATGAGCTGTGTGAAATCAACAAATCCTGATTCTGAGGTTAAATTATCAAATGCAGTAGCTCTCCAGCATCCTGGAATAAGAATTTCCTGGTAAGATCAGAAAAGTTATTCCTCTTAAACTAGAACATATTTTGGATTTCCTCTGTCCAGTGACATCAAAAACACATCCTTTGTACTCAAGGGACAGGTCTAAAGGACTAGACAGGGTTACAGTGTTCACTTGTAACTGTGCATTCACACTAACAGGCAACAAGCTGCTTTACAGCCAATCATTTAGAATGTCACTTCACAGCATCATAACACATTTGCATAAAGTTGAGAAAAGCTCAACTTGATATGTTGCTTATCACTGTGTCACTGAGTCACCGTTACAAATTACATACTTCCATAGGAAATGACTGGACACTTGTCGGTTTGTTGCCTGGTAGTGTGAACAGGGATAAGGTACTAGATCACTGCAGCAGTGCTTTAAGATCAGCTCCAGAATGTTTGACCCTCTCTGACTATAAACTGACTCTAGGAGAGATCTGAGGTCAGTTATTAAAGACACTCAATGGATAAGGCCTCATTGTGGGCTTCCTGTTTTTATCACAAGTCTCAACTTTGATGCTAGAGAGGTGGGGTTTGTGTGTGTATGTGTGTGTGTGTGTGTGTGGTGTTTATCTGATTGTAAAATACACAGCTACATCTCCATTCCAGTCTAACCTGAGCATGGGCAGAGGAGCACTAGTTTCTGATAATGACATCAGACCTTCTTTCAGGTCTTTAGTAAAGGGGGACACTCTGAGAACATGTTAAACAATTGTGGCCCGACTGAAGACCCCAAGGTCTTTTTATCTCAAATCTGTATCTAACACACAAACTCACTTTAATAAACTACAGATTTATTTAAGGTCTTACGTTGTTCCATAGTACACTCCATTATCCACCACAGCCATGTGTTTATTCATCAGCACCTTTCAGAGGGGTGTGAGGGAGCGTGTGTGTTTATTCTGATTTCAGAGGTGTATAATAGACTTCAGTGTGGAGACACAACTCTCCTTTCATTTCCTGCTCACACTGATGTTCCTTAATACAGTCGCCCTGAGAGAGAGAGAGAGAGAGAGAGAGAGAGAGAGAGAGAGCGAGAGAGAGGTTGCATGATCAGTCACTACAGCTATCAATAACTCCGCGACTAAATGAAGGTTAATAGAAATATAATGACGATGGTTTGAACCTGAAATGTTGAGGTGAAGATTTCTCTTCTCTCTTCAGATCCTGAGGAAATAAACCTATTTCCTTAAATTAAATTCAATAAATAAATGAATAATATTTACATTTACAGCATTGGGCCCATGCTCAGATCTAGAACCATGCAGCATTTTAATGATGTCACATATCTCAGTGAATGCAGAATTAGTGGCCTTTCCCAAGGACTCTTACAGTTATAGCACTGTGATCCTGACAGAGCAGGGAATCATTTCATTTTCAAATATAACCATAATATACAAACTGGATTCCAAAAATCTTGGGACACTAAACAAACAGTGAATAAAAACCGAATGCAATGATGTGGAGGTGCCAACATCTAATATTGTATTCAGAATAGAACACAAATCACAGATCAAAAGTTTAAACTGAGAGAATGTATCATTTTAAGGGAAAATATGTTGTTTCAAAATCTCATTTCAGTTTTCATTCACAATTTGTTTAGTGTCCCAAATTTTGGAATCCGGTTTGTACTTTAATATTTATATGTCAACTGTTTTTTGAGATTTTTAACTGAAGCAGTACCTTTAGTTTTGTAGCGACAGATGTAATAAACACAGATTTAGAGGAGTATGGAGAGTAGAACACACACTGAACCCAAAACGACAATCTGCTTCCAGTAGGAAATACAGTCTGATCCAGGAGGAATGGGTGTGGACTGGGGACCCATGGGGTTAGTCTGGGGATTGATTTGGCCAGTGGTCTGGGTCGGGTTGGTGCATGGAAGGGCTAGGTTTGAAATAAGAAAGGATTTATTTAGAGAAATATATTCAGAGAACTTTAACTTTGTGGAAATAACACAGAATAGTGTTGACTCTATTGGTCGCCCTCGCTTAATGTTTTTACTGCAACATAATATTCTAGCTTTTACAAAGCCTTTGTTTATTTGTGTGATTGTGATGACAACATATGAATTGGAGTGTGTGTAGAACTGATTATATCTGGAAAAATTTCATTTGTTTAACAGTTCAATTTTGGCAAAAAGTAACCAGCATTATGATCTTTCTGAGCAATCACAGTGGACTCTGGATTTTCCATTGCAACAGTCAAGATGACCATTTACTGTGTCCAAGTAACTCCCACTTTGTAGTACAGACCATGTACTCAGAAGTCTTTGAGGAGGAGATTAGGGATTACAGGATATATATATATATATATGGGTTAGTGATTCCACAAACAAACTGCCTTTAATAAACTGGTGCATGACTAAGTGCCATGTGAGATGGTAGAGGAATAGCATTAGGTCGAGTAAACTGAACATTCTTTATTGATTATGATGATGACAGACATTCTAGCTTGATTGGAGATGGTGTGACGGGCAATTTGAGTATGTAAAGTGTCACAGTAATAAAGGGGTTGTGATTGCACAATGCATTGGCTCTGAGTTGGTCTTAAGACGGTTAAGAATCTCGGGCCGGCAGAAGTGTATTAGTAGAGGCCCTAAAAGTCAAATACTACAGAGGAGCAGTATAAATGAATTGAGATGTCCTTAGTTAGCAGGTATGCTATGATTGTGCCTTTCCAGAAGCATAGAAGGAATGGAGAAAGGATGACAGGTGAGGCAGAATAGGAAACCCCAAAAGAGCCCCTGTCGGTCAGCACCGGAGGAACAGTGAGACAGAGAGAATTCAGCTGGTCGCACAGGAGCAAACTCTGAAAGAGACAAAATCCGAAAGGTGCTGAGGAGCTCAAACATGGTGACAAAGTAAAAAGTTGACTGAAGGATGGCAGAGATGCCTTGATGGTGAAAAGCAGGTGCCAGAAGAGAGGTAGCATGTGAGAGGGTGAATTGAATTTGAGGTGCATCGAGTGCCTGAAGTTCCAGGCAGGGGGCTCATCCAAGGCATTGCTTCAGTAAAGACCATGAGCTGGAATTTTGTGGCTCGGAGCAGTATGGCTGCGAAAGGGGCTAACTGTACCATAGGAGGCAGGGTGTGGTGCGGTCACTAGAGGAGAGATAAGGACAAAGGTTCTCAGTGACACATGGCTGCCTAGAGGAGAGGATGGGACGAATGACTACAGCAGTACTTGGGACAGAGTGAGGTCTGAAAAAGTATAGGTTGGGGGTGCTATAATTGGAAAGGAGAGAGATCCGGCCAAAGGTCTGTAGTAGGAGAATGCGCAACCTGCAAAGTGAAGGGGTAGTTACAAACATCCACAATGCACACAATCTGTTGAGTTGGGAGGATCAGGGGAGGGTGGGATGATAAGATGAAAGGGAATCCACGATGAGAAAGCCGTGCAGTGATGAGACTACGTTGAGTGCACAGAGTGCTGGGCAGGAGGCAGGACTGCAGCGAGGTGGAAAGTCTAAGGCATGGAGCAGCAGCTACTGCAGGGGGAGAGGTCATGTCATGACATCATCACATTGCTGCGCAGGAGCTCCGTACACTGGCAGTGGAGGCAAGAGACAAGGAGGGTTCCTCTCTTTAGCTCAAAGAGCAAAGGGGATACCGTTGTTTGGGAGCACGGTGCTGGAACGCTGAGGCTGTTCAGCCGGAGAGAAGGAAATTGGAGGCTGGAGGCTGCATGCTGGAGTGGAGGTGGGGGCGGGGTTTCACGAAGGTCACAGTGGGAGGGGAAGCAGGAGATCTGTCTGTGTGGATGCAGGTGCGCTTAAAGCTTGTAGCAGTGGGAATCAGGGGCATGCCTCAACTGCGAGGAGACCTGGGGCTTCTCCCCAAGAATAAATGTTGCTCTATGACATCTTTACCAAATGTTTGTAAGGTCAACACCAGCAAGAATTCAGATCTCATCAATTAGAACTGAAACCAATACAGCATTTACAATGTGAAATGTTAGAGGGAGAGGGATGTAAATCCTTGGCTATTGTACGTCTCCAAATTAAACAATCTTTAAGTGAATCGTGTCAAGTGAAAAAAGTTAAAATACATAAATATATAACAGCATTTTAACCAATGTGCCTCAGCCATATACTTCAAGTTTATGCATCAGTGTGTTGATTCACTGCATTAATATTTATGTTTACTACTCACAGCAACAACTAATGCTTCACAACTACCAACTACATCCACCTTAAAATGGTGCATACATTACATTGAGCTTATAGTAGATGTTAAGTTCTTGATGAGTTTTATACATATCTGCTATGTTGTGCAGAAAATACACAGTCCACATAAAAATAAACCTTGCTTTTATTTGAATGCTCCACATTAAAAGCAAATGGAATTACGTTCAAAGCACCTAAAAAACTCATATTCAGCCTGAAACCTGTGCGTCGCCAGCTCAACATTTAAGATGCAACAGTAATTAAATAATCAAACATCTTCATGTGAGTGATTCGCTGAAGGCAATAAAGTGTCTTTTAAAAGCTACTTGGGCTTGTGCAGGTGCTACCTTAATGAGGACGCAATCCACGTGAGCAATAATATGTGTGAGACAGGCAGAGAGGTTAAACTTAAAAAGGGATGGTGTGGTCTGGTGTTTGAAATCATATTTCAAGATTCTTCCAGGCATGGATATTGTAAATTTACTGTAAGATTTAACATTATAGGTAAGAAGCATATAGAAAGGTTTCAACCCCCACTCACCTCAGCTTTTACCCTCTTTTGGTGGGTTCAAGTCCTAATTGGAGGCCAGATCCCCGACCACCTACCCGCAATCCAAACACTGAATAAAATACATAGCTTATAAGACCATGGTCTTCATTTTTCAATGATGTGGCGGTTGGCAACCTTAATCATGTTCCATCGTGCTCCAGCTCTGAATCTGACTCATGGAAATATGTTCCCCAAACACAAAGCAGTCCAGTACCAGTGTCGCTGGAGTTGGAGGTAGGGGGAGGCTCGAAACTGCACGCTTGCATGGGAAATAGATGTGAGGGTTCACTCAGGAGGCCAGTTGCAGTGTGAGGAGAAGCAGGAGAGAGCAGAGGCTGAATGCGAATTGTGAGCTGGAAAGACTGGAATGCACCATTGAATTTAGAGCAGTCAGAGTGGGAAGCAGGCTCGACAACAGCTGAACAAAGCCTCAAAAACGAACCAGTCCCATAACTGTTTAGCCACAGTAGGAGTCTCAGTGGGCTTGATGGCGGCCAAATGCTGCTCCAAATATGAGGCAGAGAATCAGCAGAAATGAACCCAGAGCAGAGGAGCAAGCGGACATTTTGAAGGAATGAAGTCAATGTCCATCCCTTGTGTCTAATGCAGGGAGTTTGCAGGGTATATTTAGAGCTGAGTGGAGGAGTTCAGGCATGGTCCTACCCTCAAAATGATATTATTGCATAACTTAATTCATAACCTGAGTTTAGACTGGACGACAGGTTTCAGAACTATTCAGAGAGTCCTCCCTCAGAACAAGAGGAAGACGAATCAAAAGAAGAACCCCAGCATTTGATAATGTCCTACCACTTTGTTGTTGTCATTGTTTACATATTTGATGTGGAAAACATTTAGCAAACAAAAGAGTAAAAAACACTGGGACACAATAATCCGTTTGAAATGAAGTCTCAGCACTCACCAGGGAAAGAGAGAAGTGTGGATCTGTTTCCTTCAAGATATGAACCCCCAGTATTTCTAGGACGTAAAGCGCAGTAGTACACTCCCAGCTCAAATTCTGAGATGTTCTTTACATTAAGGTCATGACTTGAAGAATTCCATTTTAAATAGTAATGGGGTTTGGAATCTTCAGTCAAATAAAGTATATGAGGTTGAAGCTGGTGGGAGGATCTTCTCACCCACATTGTTTGCAAATTTATCATGGCTTTTTGATTCTGTAAAGTACAGTCACAGTAGAGAGTAATATCATCTCCCGGTCTCACTTTTATTTCCACTAATTTTCCTGAGACACTGGAGATCAACACACCAGCAACACAACATTAAAACAGAGTTTAAAGAAAATATGTCTCAGAGAAAGTGAATCTTCTTAATGTCGCTGTAGTTTCTTTGGAACTGAAAACTGAAGGACATTCATCAGGAGTGTGTTCCTCTTCACTGCAGTAACATTCTCTACTCTTCAGGCCAAACATTCAGCTGGAATCTCAACCATTGCAGTGAGGATTTATTGCCTACAGTTTGCATTAGACATGGTGGCTTTAGCTGTAGAGCTATACAACATGAAGGGGTGTTTCCCAAGCAGGGTTTAAGCCTAATCCTGGGCTACACGACATTTTGTATTGTGATTTTCCATTGAAATAAAGGTATAATCCGGGACTAGGATTAATCCCTGACTGGAAAACCACCCTAAATAGCTGACCTCAGTTTGAACAGCCTTGGCCTAATGGTAAGAGGACTGGGCTTGGTACCTGACGGTTTCTGGTTTGATCGCTAGAACTGACAGGAATATCTATGGCTGAAGTGCCCTGGTGTTGGCTGCCTGCCACTCTGGGTGTGTTCACAGCCCCTAGTGCACTAGAGTGTGTGTGTATGTGTGTGTGTGTGTGTGTGTGTGTTCACTGCCACTGATTGGTTAAATGCGGAAGACACATTTCATTGTACGTCGTACAATGACAAATAATTGTGCATTTCATCACTAATATGTGTTTCTGCAACCCTAACACTAAATACTTCCAGAAGAGACTATTACTGCAGTGACGAGGAACACACTCCTGATTAATGTCCTTTTGTTCAGAAGAAAGTCTGGGTTGTGAGGTGTCCAAATACTTTTGGTCATATAGTGCACTAATAGGAGAAACATCTTGAGACACAAGTAAGGCATTTCCCAAGTCTCCAGGGCCATTTAATATCAACATTTGATCAATAATAGAAAAGGTCCACTATGAGATGAACTTGAACAAATAGAAAAGTTTACTTACAGATGAGAGAAAATAGAGCTGCTTTAGATCCCTCCATTTCAGAGACTGCTGCTGAGGGGCTGATGACATTGAGGGTCTTTGTAGCGAGGGGCTGAGCTGATTGGTCAACGTCAGTGGAACATTTCTTGTAATCTACATCATCAGCGTTTGTCGGGTGTGAACGTAACCACATGCAAAAACAGCTTCGGCTCGCACTGGTCAACTCTCTTTGAAGACCTTTGGACAGAGACGTTTCTCACAGCTGATTGGTTCACGTAAATGGAACATTTCAGTTCCGGTCTGAGTGTGTTATGATCAGATAGGACATGGAGTACTGAAGGGGGCATGGTGAAGTCACTTCAGAATCAGAATGAATTATAAACAACTTTTATGTAAAAAAAAAACAAAAAACTACAGAACTGTAAAACAGGAATAATGTTTTTAAATATGTTTACAGTTGTGCAAAAATGCATATTATACAGAGCAGATATAACACAAGTAAGTGTATGGTCTGAGATGCAGGTTCTGAAGTTGAAGTTCAAGTTTAAAATGCAAGGTGTCCGCTGTTGTTGATGAGTGGTACAGCTCTGGGGAAGAAGCTGTTGGTGTCTGGTTGTCCTAGATTTAATGGCCCTGAATCTTCTGATTTTCGGAGTATTCCTTCTTTGCTGCTTTAAGCCCTTTCTCCAGCTTATATTTGACCTCTTTATAGAGAATACACATTAAACACATTAACATTAACATTAAATTATGTTTTATCCACATTTTTCTACTATAATATCATCTCAAAATAATATCTCGGTATAAGGCATTACTGTGGGGAGGGGGTGCTCTGTCAGGCTGCGCTGAACCTTATATCTTTGAGCACAAAGTCGAGTGAATTTAGCTAAACTCAGCCCAATATTGCACACCGACACGTGTTGACAATAAAAACCCATTTCTGGGAGAGAACATTTCAGCAACTGGTGCTGAAGGAACAGAAAAGTTCAAAAATAAGCAAAATAAGACAGTGTACATTGTTTAGAAGCACAACTGGGGCTGACGGGCACTTGTGGTTTAGCACATCACAGCAGATTTTTCAGTGAATTGAGGCTCAAAACACACACATTTAGACGATAAAGCCATATGTCTGTGAGCACAAAGACGAGTCTGTTTACAGCTTAATTCCTTTCTCTTTCAACCCAAGCTTAGCGCTAAACTTACAACTGCGGTTGTGCTTTCTCCATCCGTTTTCAGACCATGACATCAGCAGTCTTTGAGCTTCCACAGGGCTCCCTCCCTTTAGCTCTCTTAAATGTACATGATCATTTTTGCCAACTTTTAAAGACACAGAACTGAAATTTAATACACCACACACACCTCATAAAAAGCACCCTCATTTTAAGATGCTGTACAACTTTTAATATACTGTGGTGGTATTATCATTATATCGCCCAACCATATTGGGATTCAAATCTGAATGGAATTTCAGCATCCATCTATTACATTTTCCATGACATCTCACACCGCTTTGGACAAATGAAGTAACCGACCACAGACCAATCACACACATCCTTAGTTTTTTAGCATCTTCATTTTGAATGATGCCTAGAAGCCGAAACTTGTTTAGAACAGAAAATAGAGAGAGTTCTCAAGCTCTGGCAAGAAGGCATGTTGGGCCCTATATGTTTCCCAAATGATGGATTTACAGACTTTCACTCGGACAGCTGTGTGATTATGTCCATCGTATTCAAATGTGTTTAATAGATTTGAAGAAGGCTTTGTACCATGTGCCTATTAGAGGCCATGTGCTTTGTTAGAGGCATTATTTTCATTAAAGACTGATCCCAGGTCAGTATCTAGAGCTTAACCCCTAGCTTTAGAGCTGCAGATCAGGTCTGAGATCAGTCAGTAAATACGGTCAGACCAGCAGGATGTTAATGTGGGTTTCCTGTTTTAGCGAGGCTCTCTGACTCTCAGTTTGAGGGAGGAGTATCACACATCTAATGCAAAGAAACTTTCAGGACACAGGACATATTTCTCTTCAGATAATAAAGAATTTTCAGAAGAGAACACACTAAACCTCATATTACTGCAGTAGCTTCCACAGCATGAGGAAGGGCGCGTGGCAATATTTTTTTAGAAACTCTCCATGAGGGAAGTGTTTGTGTTTTATTCCATGAGTTGTGTGAAATCAACAAATCCTGATTCTGAGGTTAAACTATCAGATGCAGAGAGCTTCTACTGAATGCCATGAATGCTACACCAGCCCAAGCAGAACCTCCACCCAGGTCCCATCCATCATCCTACACTGATCAAGCAGCTCCATCTCTGTTGTGTTGTGGTTTCACTCAGAAACTGAAAGGATGCTGTGTTTATCCTTGCACATTAATGAGGTGATTGTTATTAACTACAGATGTTTCCATGACTGCATCTCTGGGTTTAATATAAGTGAAGCTTTAATAGAAGCATTAGTTTATTTAAAGGTTTCCAGTATCTCTGTATCTCAAGTTTAACCCCTAGCCTGAGAGCTGCTGATCAGGTCTGAGATCAGTCAGTAAATACGGTCAGACCAACAGGATGTTAGTGTGGGTTTCCTGTTTTAGCGAGGCTCTCTGACTCTCAGTGTGAGGGAGGAGTATCACACGTTCTTTTTTATCAAATTTTATATTTACATTGATGACATCTAAGGCAAAGAAACTTTCAGGACACAGGGCATATTTCCCCTTCAGATAATAAAGAATTTTCACAAGAAAACACACTAAACCTCATACTACTGCAGTAGCTTCCACAGCATGAGTAAAGGCACGTGGCAATAGTTTTTGGAAACTCTCCATGAGGGTAGGGTTTAATTTTATTCCATGAGCTGTGTGAAATCAACAAATCCTGATTCTGAGGTTAAATTATCAAATGCAGTAGCTCTCCAGCATCCTGGAATAAGAATTTCCTGGTAAGATCAGAAAAGTTATTCCTCTTAAACTAGAACATATTTTGGATTTCCTCTGTCCAGTGACATCAAAAACACATCCTTTGTACTCAAGGGACAGGTCTAAAGGACTAGACAGGGTTACAGTGTTCACTTGTAACTGTGCATTCACACTAACAGGCAACAAGCTGCTTTACAGCCAATCATTTAGAATGTCACTTCACAGCATCATAACACATTTGCATAAAGTTGAGAAAAGCTCAACTTGATATGTTGCTTATCACTGTGTCACTGAGTCACCGTTACAAATTACATACTTCCATAGGAAATGACTGGACACTTGTCGGTTTGTTGCCTGGTAGTGTGAACAGGGATAAGGTACTAGATCACTGCAGCAGTGCTTTAAGATCAGCTCCAGAATGTTTGACCCTCTCTGACTATAAACTGACTCTAGGAGAGATCTGAGGTCAGTTATTAAAGACACTCAATGGATAAGGCCTCATTGTGGGCTTCCTGTTTTTATCACAAGTCTCAACTTTGATGCTAGAGAGGTGGGGTTTGTGTGTGTATGTGTGTGTGTGTGTGTGTGGTGTTTATCTGATTGTAAAATACACAGCTACATCTCCATTCCAGTCTAACCTGAGCATGGGCAGAGGAGCACTAGTTTCTGATAATGACATCAGACCTTCTTTCAGGTCTTTAGTAAAGGGGGACACTCTGAGAACATGTTAAACAATTGTGGCCCGACTGAAGACCCCAAGGTCTTTTTATCTCAAATCTGTATCTAACACACAAACTCACTTTAATAAACTACAGATTTATTTAAGGTCTTAAGTTGTTCCATAGTACACTCCATTATCCACCACAGCCATGTGTTTATTCATCAGCACCTTTCAGAGGGGTGTGAGGGAGCGTGTGTGTTTATTCTGATTTCAGAGGTGTATAATAGACTTCAGTGTGGAGACACAACTCTCCTTTCATTTCCTGCTCACACTGATGTTCCTTAATACAGTCGCCCTGAGAGAGAGAGAGAGAGAGAGAGAGAGAGAGAGAGAGAGAGCGAGAGAGAGGTTGCATGATCAGTCACTACAGCTATCAATAACTCCGCGACTAAATGAAGGTTAATAGAAATATAATGACGATGGTTTGAACCTGAAATGTTGAGGTGAAGATTTCTCTTCTCTCTTCAGATCCTGAGGAAATAAACCTATTTCCTTAAATTAAATTCAATAAATAAATGAATAATATTTACATTTACAGCATTGGGCCCATGCTCAGATCTAGAACCATGCAGCATTTTAATGATGTCACATATCTCAGTGAATGCAGAATTAGTGGCCTTTCCCAAGGACTCTTACAGTTATAGCACTGTGATCCTGACAGAGCAGGGAATCATTTCATTTTCAAATATAACCATAATATACAAACTGGATTCCAAAAATCTTGGGACACTAAACAAACAGTGAATAAAAACCGAATGCAATGATGTGGAGGTGCCAACATCTAATATTTTATTCAGAATAGAACACAAATCACAGATCAAAAGTTTAAACTGAGAGAATGTATCATTTTAAGGGAAAATATGTTGTTTCAAAATCTCATTTCAGTTTTCATTCACAATTTGTTTAGTGTCCCAAATTTTGGAATCCGGTTTGTACTTTAATATTTATATGTCAACTGTTTTTTGAGATTTTTAACTGAAGCAGTACCTTTAGTTTTGTAGCGACAGATGTAATAAACACAGATTTAGAGGAGTATGGAGAGTAGAACACACACTGAACCCAAAACGACAATCTGCTTCCAGTAGGAAATACAGTCTGATCCAGGAGGAATGGGTGTGGACTGGGGACCCATGGGGTTAGTCTGGGGATTGATTTGGCCAGTGGTCTGGGTCGGGTTGGTGCATGGAAGGGCTAGGTTTGAAATAAGAAAGGATTTATTTAGAGAAATATATTCAGAGAACTTTAACTTTGTGGAAATAACACAGAATAGTGTTGACTCTATTGGTCGCCCTCGCTTAATGTTTTTACTGCAACATAATATTCTAGCTTTTACAAAGCCTTTGTTTATTTGTGTGATTGTGATGACAACATATGAATTGGAGTGTGTGTAGAACTGATTATATCTGGAAAAATTTCATTTGTTTAACAGTTCAATTTTGGCAAAAAGTAACCAGCATTATGATCTTTCTGAGCAATCACAGTGGACTCTGGATTTTCCATTGCAACAGTCAAGATGACCATTTACTGTGTCCAAGTAACTCCCACTTTGTAGTACAGACCATGTACTCAGAAGTCTTTGAGGAGGAGATTAGGGATTACAGGATATATATATATATGGGTTAGTGATTCCACAAACAAACTGCCTTTAATAAACTGGTGCATGACTAAGTGCCATGTGAGATGGTAGAGGAATAGCATTAGGTCGAGTAAACTGAACATTCTTTATTGATTATGATGATGACAGACATTCTAGCTTGATTGGAGATGGTGTGACGGGCAATTTGAGTATGTAAAGTGTCACAGTAATAAAGGGGTTGTGATTGCACAATGCATTGGCTCTGAGTTGGTCTTAAGACGGTTAAGAATCTCGGGCCGGCAGAAGTGTATTAGTAGAGGCCCTAAAAGTCAAATACTACAGAGGAGCAGTATTAATGAATTGAGATGTCCTTAGTTAGCAGGTATGCTATGATTGTGCCTTTCCAGAAGCATAGAAGGAATGGAGAAAGGATGACAGGTGAGGCAGAATAGGAAACCCCAAAAGAGCCCCTGTCGGTCAGCACCGGAGGAACAGTGAGACAGAGAGAATTCAGCTGGTCGCACAGGAGCAAACTCTGAAAGAGACAAAATCCGAAAGGTGCTGAGGAGCTCAAACATGGTGACAAAGTAAAAAGTTGACTGAAGGATGGCAGAGATGCCTTGATGGTGAAAAGCAGGTGCCAGAAGAGAGGTAGCATGTGAGAGGGTGAATTGAATTTGAGGTGCATCGAGTGCCTGAAGTTCCAGGCAGGGGGCTCATCCAAGGCATTGCTTCAGTAAAGACCATGAGCTGGAATTTTGTGGCTCGGAGCAGTATGGCTGCGAAAGGGGCTAACTGTACCATAGGAGGCAGGGTGTGGTGCGGTCACTAGAGGAGAGATAAGGACAAAGGTTCTCAGTGACACATGGCTGCCTAGAGGAGAGGATGGGACGAATGACTACAGCAGTACTTGGGACAGAGTGAGGTCTGAAAAAGTATAGGTTGGGGGTGCTATAATTGGAAAGGAGAGAGATCCGGCCAAAGGTCTGTAGTAGGAGAATGCGCAACCTGCAAAGTGAAGGGGTAGTTACAAACATCCACAATGCACACAATCTGTTGAGTTGGGAGGATCAGGGGAGGGTGGGATGATAAGATGAAAGGGAATCCACGATGAGAAAGCCGTGCAGTGATGAGACTACGTTGAGTGCACAGAGTGCTGGGCAGGAGGCAGGACTGCAGCGAGGTGGAAAGTCTAAGGCATGGAGCAGCAGCTACTGCAGGGGGAGAGGTCATGTCATGACATCATCACATTGCTGCGCAGGAGCTCCGTACACTGGCAGTGGAGGCAAGAGACAAGGAGGGTTCCTCTCTTTAGCTCAAAGAGCAAAGGGGATACCGTTGTTTGGGAGCACGGTGCTGGAACGCTGAGGCTGTTCAGCCGGAGAGAAGGAAATTGGAGGCTGGAGGCTGCATGCTGGAGTGGAGGTGGGGGCGGGGTTTCACGAAGGTCACAGTGGGAGGGGAAGCAGGAGATCTGTCTGTGTGGATGCAGGTGCGCTTAAAGCTTGTAGCAGTGGGAATCAGGGGCATGCCTCAACTGCGAGGAGACCTGGGGCTTCTCCCCAAGAATAAATGTTGCTCTATGACATCTTTACCAAATGTTTGTAAGGTCAACACCAGCAAGAATTCAGATCTCATCAATTAGAACTGAAACCAATACAGCATTTACAATGTGAAATGTTAGAGGGAGAGGGATGTAAATCCTTGGCTATTGTACGTCTCCAAATTAAACAATCTTTAAGTGAATCGTGTCAAGTGAAAAAAGTTAAAATACATAAATATATAACAGCATTTTAACCAATGTGCCTCAGCCATATACTTCAAGTTTATGCATCAGTGTGTTGATTCACTGCATTAATATTTATGTTTACTACTCACAGCAACAACTAATGCTTCACAACTACCAACTACATCCACCTTAAAATGGTGCATACATTACATTGAGCTTATAGTAGATGTTAAGTTCTTGATGAGTTTTATACATATCTGCTATGTTGTGCAGAAAATACACAGTCCACATAAAAATAAACCTTGCTTTTATTTGAATGCTCCACATTAAAAGCAAATGGAATTACGTTCAAAGCACCTAAAAAACTCATATTCAGCCTGAAACCTGTGCGTCGCCAGCTCAACATTTAAGATGCAACAGTAATTAAATAATCAAACATCTTCATGTGAGTGATTCGCTGAAGGCAATAAAGTGTCTTTTAAAAGCTACTTGGGCTTGTGCAGGTGCTACCTTAATGAGGACGCAATCCACGTGAGCAATAATATGTGTGAGACAGGCAGAGAGGTTAAACTTAAAAAGGGATGGTGTGGTCTGGTGTTTGAAATCATATTTCAAGATTCTTCCAGGCATGGATATTGTAAATTTACTGTAAGATTTAACATTATAGGTAAGAAGCATATAGAAAGGTTTCAACCCCCACTCACCTCAGCTTTTACCCTCTTTTGGTGGGTTCAAGTCCTAATTGGAGGCCAGATCCCCGACCACCTACCCGCAATCCAAACACTGAATAAAATACATAGCTTATAAGACCATGGTCTTCATTTTTCAATGATGTGGCGGTTGGCAACCTTAATCATGTTCCATCGTGCTCCAGCTCTGAATCTGACTCATGGAAATATGTTCCCCAAACACAAAGCAGTCCAGTACCAGTGTCGCTGGAGTTGGAGGTAGGGGGAGGCTCGAAACTGCACGCTTGCATGGGAAATAGATGTGAGGGTTCACTCAGGAGGCCAGTTGCAGTGTGAGGAGAAGCAGGAGAGAGCAGAGGCTGAATGCGAATTGTGAGCTGGAAAGACTGGAATGCACCATTGAATTTAGAGCAGTCAGAGTGGGAAGCAGGCTCGACAACAGCTGAACAAAGCCTCAAAAACGAACCAGTCCCATAACTGTTTAGCCACAGTAGGAGTCTCAGTGGGCTTGATGGCGGCCAAATGCTGCTCCAAATATGAGGCAGAGAATCAGCAGAAATGAACCCAGAGCAGAGGAGCAAGCGGACATTTTGAAGGAATGAAGTCAATGTCCATCCCTTGTGTCTAATGCAGGGAGTTTGCAGGGTATATTTAGAGCTGAGTGGAGGAGTTCAGGCATGGTCCTACCCTCAAAATGATATTATTGCATAACTTAATTCATAACCTGAGTTTAGACTGGACGACAGGTTTCAGAACTATTCAGAGAGTCCTCCCTCAGAACAAGAGGAAGACGAATCAAAAGAAGAACCCCAGCATTTGATAATGTCCTACCACTTTGTTGTTGTCATTGTTTACATATTTGATGTGGAAAACATTTAGCAAACAAAAGAGTAAAAAACACTGGGACACAATAATCCGTTTGAAATGAAGTCTCAGCACTCACCAGGGAAAGAGAGAAGTGTGGATCTGTTTCCTTCAAGATATGAACCCCCAGTATTTCTAGGACGTAAAGCGCAGTAGTACACTCCCAGCTCAAATTCTGAGATGTTCTTTACATTAAGGTCATGACTTGAAGAATTCCATTTTAAATAGTAATGGGGTTTGGAATCTTCAGTCAAATAAAGTATATGAGGTTGAAGCTGGTGGGAGGATCTTCTCACCCACATTGTTTGCAAATTTATCATGGCTTTTTGATTCTGTAAAGTACAGTCACAGTAGAGAGTAATATCATCTCCCGGTCTCACTTTTATTTCCACTAATTTTCCTGAGACACTGGAGATCAACACACCAGCAACACAACATTAAAACAGAGTTTAAAGAAAATATGTCTCAGAGAAAGTGAATCTTCTTAATGTCGCTGTAGTTTCTTTGGAACTGAAAACTGAAGGACATTCATCAGGAGTGTGTTCCTCTTCACTGCAGTAACATTCTCTACTCTTCAGGCCAAACATTCAGCTGGAATCTCAACCATTGCAGTGAGGATTTATTGCCTACAGTTTGCATTAGACATGGTGGCTTTAGCTGTAGAGCTATACAACATGAAGGGGTGTTTCCCAAGCAGGGTTTAAGCCTAATCCTGGGCTACACGACATTTTGTATTGTGATTTTCCATTGAAATAAAGGTATAATCCGGGACTAGGATTAATCCCTGACTGGAAAACCACCCTAAATAGCTGACCTCAGTTTGAACAGCCTTGGCCTAATGGTAAGAGGACTGGGCTTGGTACCTGACGGTTTCTGGTTTGATCGCTAGAACTGACAGGAATATCTATGGCTGAAGTGCCCTGGTGTTGGCTGCCTGCCACTCTGGGTGTGTTCACAGCCCCTAGTGCACTAGAGTGTGTGTGTATGTGTGTGTGTGTGTGTGTGTGTGTTCACTGCCACTGATTGGTTAAATGCGGAAGACACATTTCATTGTACGTCGTACAATGACAAATAATTGTGCATTTCATCACTAATATGTGTTTCTGCAACCCTAACACTAAATACTTCCAGAAGAGACTATTACTGCAGTGACGAGGAACACACTCCTGATTAATGTCCTTTTGTTCAGAAGAAAGTCTGGGTTGTGAGGTGTCCAAATACTTTTGGTCATATAGTGCACTAATAGGAGAAACATCTTGAGACACAAGTAAGGCATTTCCCAAGTCTCCAGGGCCATTTAATATCAACATTTGATCAATAATAGAAAAGGTCCACTATGAGATGAACTTGAACAAATAGAAAAGTTTACTTACAGATGAGAGAAAATAGAGCTGCTTTAGATCCCTCCATTTCAGAGACTGCTGCTGAGGGGCTGATGACATTGAGGGTCTTTGTAGCGAGGGGCTGAGCTGATTGGTCAACGTCAGTGGAACATTTCTTGTAATCTACATCATCAGCGTTTGTCGGGTGTGAACGTAACCACATGCAAAAACAGCTTCGGCTCGCACTGGTCAACTCTCTTTGAAGACCTTTGGACAGAGACGTTTCTCACAGCTGATTGGTTCATGTAAATGGAACATTTCAGTTCCGGTCTGAGTGTGTTATGATCAGATAGGACATGGAGTACTGAAGGGGGCATGGTGAAGTCACTTCAGAATCAGAATGAATTATAAACAACTTTTATGTAAAAAAAAAAAAAAAAACTACAGAACTGTAAAACAGGAATAATGTTTTTAAATATGTTTACAGTTGTGCAAAAATGCATATTATACAGAGCAGATATAACACAAGTAAGTGTATGGTCTGAGATGCAGGTTCTGAAGTTGAAGTTCAAGTTTAAAATGCAAGGTGTCCGCTGTTGTTGATGAGTGGTACAGCTCTGGGGAAGAAGCTGTTGGTGTCTGGTTGTCCTAGATTTAATGGCCCTGAATCTTCTGATTTTCGGAGTATTCCTTCTTTGCTGCTTTAAGCCCTTTCTCCAGCTTATATTTGACCTCTTTATAGAGAATACACATTAAACACATTAACATTAACATTAAACACATTAAAACTGACAAGCATAGTGAGGTCAGCGTACTGGTGATGTGCAAAAACTAAGAGAAGCAATCCCCACTAACGTTTAGGGATTTAGGGATGGGCGGTATCCACATTTTTCTACTATAATATCATCTCAAAATAATATCTCGGTATAAGGCATTACTGTGGGGAGGGGGTGCTCTGTCAGGCTGCGCTGAACCTTATATCTTTGAGCACAAAGTCGAGTGAATTTAGCTAAACTCAGCCCAATATTGCACACCGACACGTGTTGACAATAAAAACCCATTTCTGGGAGAGAAAATTTCAGCAACTGGTGCTGAAGGAACAGAAAAGTTCAAAAATAAGCAAAATAAGACAGTGTACATTGTTTAGAAGCACAACTGGGGCTGACGGGCACTTGTGGTTTAGCACATCACAGCAGATTTTTCACTGAATTGAGGCTCAAAACACACACATTTAGACGATAAAGCCATATGTCTGTGAGCACAAAGACGAGTCTGTTTACAGCTTAATTCCTTTCTCTTTCAACCCAAGCTTAGCGCTAAACTTACAACTGCGGTTGTGCTTTCTCCATCCGTTTTCAGACCATGACATCAGCAGTCTTTGAGCTTCCACAGGGCTCCCTCCCTTTGGCTCTCTTAAATGTACATGATCATTTTTGCCAACTTTTAAAGACACAGAACTGAAATTTAATACACCACACACACCTCATAAAAAGCACCCTCATTTTAAGATGCTGTACACCTTTTAATATACCGTGGTGGTATTATCATTATATCGCCCAACCATATTGGGATTCAAATCTGAATGGAATTTCAGCATCCATCTATTACATTTTCCATGACATCTCACACCGCATTGGACAAATGAAGTAACCAACCACAGACCAATCACACACATCCTTAGTTTTTTAGCATCTTCATTTTGAATGATGCCTAGAAGCCGAAACTTGTTTAGAACAGAAAATAGAGAGAGTTCTCAAGCTCTGGCAAGAAGGCATGTTGGGCCTATATGTTTCCCAAATGATGGATTTACAGACTTTCACTCAGACAGCTGTGTGATTATGTCCATCGTATTCAAATGTGTTTAATAGATTTGAAGAAGGCTTTGTACCATGTGCCTATTAGAGGCCATGTGCTTTGTTAGAGGCATTATTTTCATTAAAGACTGATCCCAGGTCAGTATCTAGAGCTTAACCCCTAGCTTTAGAGCTGCAGATCAGGTCTGAGATCAGTCAGTAAATACGGTCAGACCAGCAGGATGTTAATGTGGGTTTCCTGTTTTAGCGAGGCTCTCTGACTCTCAGTTTGAGGGAGGAGTATCACACATCTAATGCAAAGAAACTTTCAGGACACAGGACATATTTCTCTTCAGATAATAAAGAATTTTCAGAAGAGAACACACTAAACCTCATATTAGTGCAGTAGCTTCCACAGCATGAGGAAAGGCGCGTGGCAATATTTTTTTAGAAACTCTCCATGAGGGAAGTGTTTGTGTTTTATTCCATGAGTTGTGTGAAATCAACAAATCCTGATTCTGAGGTTAAACTATCAGATGCAGAGAGCTTCTACTGAATGCCATGAATGCTACACCAGCCCAAGCAGAACCTCCACCCAGGTCCCATCCATCATCCTACACTGATCAAGCAGCTCCATCTCTGTTGTGTTGTGGTTTCACTCAGAAACTGAAAGGATGCTGTGTTTATCCCTGCACATTAATGAGGTGATTGTTATTAACTACAGATGTTTCCATGACTGCATCTCTGGGTTTAATATAAGTGAAGCTTTAATAGAAGCATTAGTTTATTTAAAGGTTTCCAGTATCTCTGTATCTCAAGTTTAACCCCTAGCCTGAGAGCTGCCGATCAGGTCTGAGATCAGTCAGTAAATACGGTCAGACCAACAGGATGTTAGTGTGGGTTTCCTGTTTTAGCGAGGCTCTCTGACTCTCAGTGTGAGGGAGGAGTATCACACGTTCTTTTTTATCAAATTTTATATTTACATTGATGACATCTAAGGCAAAGAAACTTTCAGGACACAGGGCATATTTCCCCTTCAGATAATAAAGAATTTTCACAAGAAAACACACTAAACCTCATACTACTGCAGTAGCTTCCACAGCATGAGTAAAGGCACGTGGCAATAGATTTTGGAAACTCTCCATGAGGGTAGGGTTTAATTTTATTCCATGAGCTGTGTGAAATCAACAAATCCTGATTCGGAGGTTAAATTATCAGATGCAGTAGCTCTCCAGCATCCTGGAATAAGAATTTCCTGGTAAGATCAGAAAAGTTATTCCTCTTAAACTAGAACATATTTTGGATTTCCTCTGTCCAGTGACATCAAAAACACATCCTTTGTACTCAAGGGACAGGTCTAAAGGACTAGACAGGGTTACAGTGTTCACTTGTAACTGTGCATTCACACTAACAGGCAACAAGCTGCTTTACAGCCAATCATTTAGAATGTCACTTCACAGCATCATAACACATTTGCATAGAGTTGAGAAAAGCTCAACTTGATTTGTTGCTTATCACTGTGTCACTGAGTCACCGTTACAAATTACATACTTCCATAGGAAATGACTGGACACTTGTCGGTTTGTTGCCTGGTAGTGTGAACAGGGATAAGGTACTAGATCACTGCAGCAGTGCTTTAAGATCAGCTCCAGAATGTTTGACCCTCTCTGACTATAAACTGACTCTAGGAGAGATCTGAGGTCAGTTATTAAAGACACTCAATGGATAAGGCCTCATTGTGGGCTTCCTGTTTTTATCACAAGTCTCAACTTTGATGCTAGAGAGGTGGGGTTTGTGTGTGTATGTGTGTGTGTGTGTGTGTGGTGTTTATCTGATTGTAAAATACACAGCTACATCTCCATTCCAGTCTAACCTGAGCATGTGCAGAGGAGAACTAGTTTCTGATAATGACATCAGACCTTCTTTCAGTTCTTTAGTAAAGGGGGACACTCTGAGAACATGTTAAACAATTGTGGCCCGACTGAAGACCCCAAGGTCTTTTTATCTCAAATCTGTATCTAACACACAAACTCACTTTAATAAACTACAGATTTATTTAAGGTCTTAAGTTGTTCCATAGTACACTCCATTATCCACCACAGCCATGTGTTTATTCATCAGCACCTTTCAGAGGAGTGTGAGGGAGCGTGTGTGTTTATTCTGATTTCAGAGGTGTATAATAAACTTCAGTGTGGAGACGCAACACTCCTTTCATTTCCTGCTCACACTGATGTTCCTTAATACAGTCGCCCTGAGAGAGAGAGAGAGAGAGAGAGAGAGAGAGAGAGAGCGAGAGAGAGGTTGCATGATCAGTCACTACAGCTATCAATAACTCCGCGACTAAATGAAGGTTAATAGAAATATAATGACGATGGTTTGAACCTGAAATGTTGAGGTGAAGATTTCTCTTCTCTCTTCAGATCCTGAGGAAATAAACCTATTTCCTTAAATTAAATTCAATAAATAAATGAATAATATTTACATTTACAGCATTGGGCCCATGCTCAGATCTAGAACCATGCAGCATTTTAATGATGTCACACATCTCAGTGAATGCAGAATTAGTGGCCTTTCCCAAGGACTCTTACAGTTATAGCACTGTGATCCTGACAGAGCAGGGAATCATTTCATTTTCAAATATAACCATAATATACAAACTGGATTCCAAAAATCTTGGGACACTAAACAAACAGTGAATAAAAACCGAATGCAATGATGTGGAGGTGCCAACATCTAATATTTTACTCAGAATAGAACACAAATCACAGATCAAAAGTTTAAACTGAGAGAATGTATCATTTTAAGGGAAAATATGTTGTTTCAAAATCTCATTTCAGTTTTCATTCACAATTTGTTTAGTGTCCCAAATTTTGGAATCCGGTTTGTACTTTAATATTTATATGTCAACTGTTTTTTGAGATTTTTAACTGAAGCAGTACCTTTAGTTTTGTAGCGACAGATGTAATAAACACAGATGAAGAGGAGTATGGAGAGTAGAACACACACTGAACCCAAAACGACAATCTGCTTCCAGTAGGAACTACAGTCTGATCCAGGAGGAATGGGTGTGGACTGGGGACCCATGGGGTTAGTCTGGGAATTGATTTGGCCAGTGGTCTGGGTCAGGTTGGTGCATGGAAGGGCTAGGTTTGAAATAAGAAAGGATTTATTTAGAGAAATATATTCAGAGAACTTTAACTTTGTGGAAATAACACAGAATAGTGTTGACTCTATTGGTCGCCCTCGCCTAGTGTTTTTACTGCAACATAATATTCTAGCTTTTACAAAGCCTTTGTTTATTTGTGTGATTGTGATGACAACAAATGAATTGGAGTGTGTGTAGAACTGATTATATCTGGAAAAATGTCATTTGTTTAACAGTTCAATTTTGGCAAAAAGTAACCAGCATTATGATCTTTCTGAGCAATCACAGTGGACTCTGGATTTTCCATTGCAACAGTCAAGATGACCATTTACTGTGTCCAAGTAACTCCCACTTTGTAGTACAGACCATGTCCCTAAAGCTGAAAGGGGAGGTGAACTCAGAAGACTTTGAGGAGGACTTTAGGGATTGCAGGATATATATAGGGGTTAGTGATTCCACAAACAAACTGCCTTTAATAAACTGGTGCATGACTAAGTGCCATGTGAGATGGTAGAGGAATAGCATTAGGTCGAGTAAACTGAACATTCTTTATTGATTATGATGATGACAGACATTCTATCTTGATTGGAGATGGTGTGACGGGCAATTTGAGTATTTAAAGTGTCACAGCAATAAAGGGGTTGTGATTGCACAATGCATTGGCTCTGAGTTGGTCTTAAGACGGTTAAGAATCTGGGGCCGGCAGAAGTGTATTAGTAGAGGCCCTAAAAGTCAAATACAACAGAGGAGCAGTATTAATGAATTGAGATGTCCTCAGTTAGCAGGTATGCTATGATTGTGCCTTTCCAGAAGCATAGAAGGAATGGAGAAAGGATGACAGGTGAGGCAGAATAGGAAACCCTAAAAGAGCCCCTGTCGGTCAGCACCGGAGGAACAGTGAGACAGAGAGAATTCAGCTGGTCACACAGGAGCAAACTCTGAAAGAGACAAAATCCGAAAGGTGCTGAGGAGCTCAAACATGGTGACAAAGTAAAAAGTTGACTGAAGGATGGCAGAGATGCCTTGATGGTGAAAAGCAGGTGCCAGAAGAGAGGTAGCATGTGAGAGGGTGAATTGAATTTGAGGTGCATCGAGTGCCTGAAGTTCCAGGCAGGGGGCTCATCCAAGGCATTGCTTCAGTAAAGACCATGAGCTGGAATTTTGTGGCTCGGAGCAGTGTGGCTGCAAAAGGGGCTAACTGTACCATAGGAGGCAGGGTGTGGTGCGGTCACTAGAGGAGAGATAAGGACAAAGGTTCTCAGTGACACATGGCTGCCTAGAGGAGAGGATGGGACGAATGACTACAGCAGTACTTGGGACAGAGTGAGGTCTGAAAAAGTATAGGTTGGGGGTGCTATAATTGGAAAGGAGAGAGATCCGGCCAAAGGTCTGTAGTAGGAGAATGCGCAACCTGCAAAGTGAAGGGGTAGTTACAAACATCCACAATGCACACAATCTGTTGAGTTGGGAGGATCAGGGGAGGGTGGGATGATAAGATGAAAGGGAATCCACGATGAGAAAGCCGTGCAGTGATGAGACTACGTTGAGTGCACAGAGTGCTGGGCAGGAGGCAGGACTGCAGCGAGGTGGAAAGTCTGAGGCATGGAGCAGCAGCTACTGCAGGGGGAGAGGTCATGTCATGACATCATCACATTGCTGCGCAGGAGCTCCGTACACTGGCAGTGGAGGCAAGAGACAAGGAGGGTTCCTCTCTTTAGCTCAAAGAGCAAAGGGGATACCGTTGTTTGGGAGCACGGTGCTGGAACGCTGAGGCTGTTCAGCCGGAGAGAAGGAAATTGGAGGCTGGAGGCTGCATGCTGGAGTGGAGTTGGGGGCGGGGTTTCACGAAGGTCACAGTGGGAGGGGAAGCAGGAGATATGTCTGTGTGGATGCAGGTGCGCTTAAAGCTTGTAGCAGTGGGAATCAGGGGCATGCCTCAACTGCGAGGAGACCTGGGGCTTCTCCCCAAGAATAAATGTTGCTCTATGACATCTTTACCAAATGTTTGTAAGGTCAACACCAGCAAGAATTCAGATCTCATCAATTAGAACTGAAACCAATACAGCATTTACAATGTGAAATGTTAGAGGGAGAGGGATGTAAATCCTTGGCTATTGTACGTCTCCAAATTAAACAGTCTTTAAGTGAATCGTGTCAAGTGAAAAAAGTTAAAATACATAAATATATAACAGCATTTTAACCAATGTGCCTCAGCCATATACTTCAAGTTTATGCATCAGTGTGTTGATTCACTGCATTAATATTTATGCTTACTACTCACAGCAACAACTAATGCTTCACAACTACCAACTACATCCACCTTAAAATGGTGCATACATTACATTGAGCTTATAGTAGATGTTAAGTTCTTGATGAGTTTTATACATATCTGCTATGTTGTGCAGAAAATACACAGTCCACATAAAAATAAACCTTGCTTTTATTTGAATGCTCCACATTAAAAGCAAATGGAATTACGTTCAAAGCACCTAAAAAACTCATATTCAGCCTGAAACCTGTGCGTCGCCAGCTCAACATTTAAGATGCAACAGTAATTAAATAATCAAACATCTTCATGTGAGTGATTCGCTGAAGGCAATAAAGTGTCTTTTAAAAGCTACTTGGGCTTGTGCAGGTGCTACCTTAATGAGGACACAATCCACGTGAGCAATAATATGTGTGAGACAGGCAGAGAGGTTAAACTTAAAAAGGGATGGTGTGGTCTGGTGTTTGAAATCATATTTCAAGATTCTTCCAGGCATGGATATTGTAAATTTACTATAAGATTTAACATTATAGGTAAGAAGCATATAGAAAGGTTTCAACCCCCACTCACCTCAGCTTTTACCCTCTTTTGGGGGGTTCAAGTCTTAATTGGAGGCCAGATCCCCGACCACAATCCAAACACTGAATAAAATGCATAGCTTATAAGACCATGGTCTTCATTTTTCAATGATGTGGCGGTTGGCAACCTTAATCATGTTCCATCGTGCTCCAGCTCTGAATCTGACTCATGGAAATATGTTCCCCAAACACAAAGCAGTCCAGTACCAGTGTCGCTGGAGTTGGAGGTAGGGGGAGGCTCGAAACTGCACGCTTGCATGGGAAATAGATGTGAGGGTTCACTCAGGAGGCCAGTTGCAGTGTGAGGAGAAGCAGGAGAGAGCAGAGGCTGAATGCGAATTGTGAGCTGGAAAGACTGGAATGCACCATTGAATTTAGAGCAGTCAGAGTGGGAAGCAGGCTCGACAACAGCTGAACAAAGCCTCAAAAACGAACCAGTCCCATAACTGTTTAGCCACAGTAGGAGTCTCAGTGGGCTTGATGGCGGCCAAATGCTGCTCCAAATATGAGGCAGAGAATCAGCAGAAATGAACCCAGAGCAGAGGAGCAAGCGGACATTTTGAAGGAATGAAGTCAATGTCCATCCCTTGTGTCTAATGCAGGGAGTTTGCAGGGTATATTTAGAGCTGAGTGGAGGAGTTCAGGCATGGTCCTACCCTCAAAATGATATTATTGCATAACTTAATTCATAACCTGAGTTTAGACTGGACGACAGGTTTCAGAACTATTCAGAGAGTCCTCCCTCAGAACAAGAGGAAGACGAATCAAAAGAAGAACCCCAGCATTTGATAATGTCCTACCACTTTGTTGTTGTCATTGTTTACATATTTGATGTGGAAAACATTTAGCAAACAAAAGAGTAAAAAACACTGGGACACAATAATCCGTTTGAAATGAAGTCTCAGCACTCACCAGGGAAAGAGAGAAGTGTGGATCTGTTTCCTTCAAGATATGAACCCCCAGTATTTCTAGGACGTAAAGCGCAGTAGTACACTCCCAGCTCAAATTCTGAGATGTTCTTTACATTAAGGTCATGACTTGAAGAATTCCATTTTAAATAGTAATGGGGTTTGGAATCTTCAGTCAAATAAAGTATATGAGGTTGAAGCTGGTGGGAGGATCTTCTCACCCACATTGTTTGCAAATTTATCATGGCTTTTTGATTCTGTAAAGTACAGTCACAGTAGAGAGTAATATCATCTCCCGGTCTCACTTTTATTTCCACTAATTTTCCTGAGACACTGGAGATCAACACACCTGCAACACAACATTAAAACAGAGTTTAAAGAAAATATGTCTCAGAGAAAGTGAATCTTCTTAATGTCGCTGTAGTTTTTTGGAACTGAAAACTGAAGGACATTCATCAGGAGTGTGTTCCTCTTCACTGCAGTAACATTCTCTACTCTTCAGGCCAAACATTCAGCTGGAATCTCAACCATTGCAGTGAGGATTTATTGCCTACAGTTTGCATTAGACATGGTGGCTTTAGCTGTAGAGCTATACAACATGAAGGGGTGTTTCCCAAGCAGGGTTTAAGCCTAATCCTGGGCTACACGACATTTTGTATTGTGATTTTCCATTGAAATAAAGGTATAATCCGGGACTAGGATTAATCCCTGACTGGAAAACCACCCTAAATAGCTGACCTCAGTTTGAACAGCCTTGGCCTAATGGTAAGAGGACTGGGCTTGGTACCTGACGGTTTCTGGTTTGATCGCTAGAACTGACAGGAATATCTATGGCTGAAGTGCCCTGGTGTTGGCTGCCTGCCACTCTGGGTGTGTTCACAGCCCCTAGTGCACTAGAGTGTGTGTGTATGTGTGTGTGTGTGTGTGTGTGTGTTCACTGCCACTGATTGGTTAAATGCGGAAGACACATTTCATTGTATGTCGTACAATGACAAATAATTGTGCATTTCATCACTAATATGTGTTTCTGCAACCCTAACACTAAACACTTCCAGAAGAGCCTATTACTGCAGTGATGAGGAACACACTCCTGATTAATGTCCTTTTGTTCAGAAGAAAGTCTGGGTTGTGAGGTGTCCAAATACTTTTGGTCATATAGTGCACTAATAGGAGAAACATCTTGAGACACAAGTAAGGCATTTCCCAAGTCTCCAGGGCCATTTAATATCAACATTTGATCAATAATAGAAAAGGTCCACTATGAGATGAACTTGAACAAATAGAAAAGGTTACTTACAGATGAGAGAAAATAGAGCTGCTTTAGATCCCTCCATTTCAGAGACTGCTGCTGAGGGGCTGATGACATTGAGGGTCTTTGTAGCGAGGGGCTGAGCTGATTGGTCAACGTCAGTGGAACATTTCTTGTAATCTACATCATCAGCGTTTGTCGGGTGTGAACGTAACCACATGCAAAAACAGCTTCGGCTCGCACTGGTCAACTCTCTTTGAAGACCTTTGGACAGAGACGTTTCTCACAGCTGATTGGTCCACATAAATGCAACATTTCAGTTCCGGTCTGAGTGTGTTATGATCAGATAGGACATGGAGTACTGAAGGGGGCATGGTGAAGTCACTTCAGAATCAGAATGAATTATAAACAACTTTTATGTAAAAAAAAAAAAAAACTACAGAACTGTAAAACAGGAATAATGTTTTTAATACGTTTACAGTTGTGCAAAAATGCATATTATACAGAGCAGATATAACACAAGTAAGTGTATGGTCTGAGATGCAGGTTCTGAAGTTGAAGTTGAAGTTTAAAATGCAAGGTGTCCGCTGTTGTTGATGAGTGGTACAGCTCTGGGGAAGAAGCTGTTGGTGTCTGGTTGTCCTAGATTTAATGGCCCTGAATCTTCTGATTTTCGGAGTATTCTTTTTTTGCTGCTTTAAGCCCTTTCTCCAGCTTATATTTGACCTCTTTATAGAGAATACACATTAAACACATTAACATTAAACACATTAAAACTGACAAGCATAGTGAGGTCAGCGTACTGGTAATGTGCAAAAACTAAGAGAAGCAATCCCCACTAACGTTTAGGGATGGGCGGTATCCACATTTTTCTACTATAATACCATCTCAAAATAATATCTCGGTATAAGGCATTACTGTGGTGAGGGGGTGCTCTGTCAGGCTGTGCTGAGCCTTATATCTTTGAGCACAAAGTCGAGTGAATTTAGCTAAACTCAGCCCAATATTGCACACCGACACGTGTTGACAATAAAAACCCATTTCTGGGAGAGAAAATGTCAGCAACTGGTGCTGTAGGAACAGAAAAGTTCAAAAATAAGCAAAATAAGACAGTGTACACTGTTTAGAAGCACAACTGGGGCTGACGGGCACTTGTGGTTTAGCACATCACAGCAGATTTTTCAGTGAATTGAGGCTCAAAACACACACATTTAGACGATAAAGCCATATGTCTGTGAGCACAAAGACGAGTCTGTTTACAGCTTAATTCCTTTCTCTTTCAACCCAAGCTTAGCGCTAAACTTACAACTGCGGTTGTGCTTTCTCCATCCGTTTTCAGACCATGACATCAGCAGTCTTTGAGCTTCCACAGGGCCCCCTCCCTTTGGCTCTCTTAAATGTACATGATCATTTTTGCCGACTTTTAAAGACACAGAACTGAAATTTAATACACCACACACACCTCATAAAAAGCACCCTCATTTTAAGATGCTGTACACCTTTTAATATACCGTGGTGGTATTATCATTATATCGCCCAACCATATTGGGATTCAAATCTGAATGGAATTTGAGCATCCATCTATTACATTTTCCATGACATCTCACACCGCATTGGACAAATGAAGTAACCAACCACAGACCAATCACACACATCCTTAGTTTTTTAGCATCTTCATTTTGAATGATGCCTAGAAGCCGAAACTTGTTTAGAACAGAAAATAGAGAGAGTTCTCAAGCTCTGGCAAGAAGGCATGTTGGGCCCTATATGTTTCCCAAATGATGGATTTACAGACTTTCACTCAGACAGCTGTGTGATTATGTCCATCGTATTCAAATGTGTTTAATAGATTTGAAGAAGGCTTTGTACCATGTGCCTATTAGAGGCCATGTGCGTTGTTAGAGGCATTATTTTCATTAAAGACTGATCCCAGGTCAGTATCTAGAGCTTAACCCCTAGCTTTAGAGCTGCAGATCAGGTCTGAGATCAGTCAGTAAATACGGTCAGACCAGCAGGATGTTAATGTGGGTTTCCTGTTTTAGCGAGGCTCTCTGACTCTCAGTTTGAGGGAGGAGTATCACACATCTAATGCAAAGAAACTTTCAGGACACAGGACATATTTCTCTTCAGATAATAAAGAATTTTCAGAAGAGAACACACTAAACCTCATATTACTGCAGTAGCTTCCACAGCATGAGGAAAGGCGCGTGGCAATATTTTTTTAGAAACTCTCCATGAGGGAAGTGTTTGTGTTTTATTCCATGAGTTGTGTGAAATCAACAAATCCTGATTCTGAGGTTAAACTATCAGATGCAGAGAGCTTCTACTGAATGCCATGAATGCTACACCAGCCCAAGCAGAGCCTCCACCCAGGTCCCATCCATCATCCTACACTGATCAAGCAGCTCCATCTCTGTTGTGTTGTGGTTCACTCAGAAACTGAAAGGATGCTGTGTTTATCCCTGCACATTAATGAGGTGATTGTTATTAACTACAGATGTTTCCATGACTGCATCTCTGGGTTTAATATAAGTGAAGCTTTAATAGAAGCATTAGTTTATTTAAAGGTTTCCAGTATCTCTGTATCTCAAGTTTAACCCCTAGCCTGAGAGCTGCCGATCAGGTCTGAGATCAGTCAGTAAATACGGTCAGACCAACAGGATGTTAGTGTGGGTTTCCTGTTTTAGTGAGGCTCTCTGACTCTCCCTCAGAGTGAGGGAGGCGTGTCACAGATTCTTGTTTATCTAATTTCACATTTACATTGAAGGCATTTAGTGCAAAGAATCTTCCAGGGCCCAGGGCATATTTCGCCTTCAGATAATAAAGATTTTTCACAAAAGAACCCACTAAACCTCATACTACTGCAGTGACTTCCACAGCATGAGGAAAGGCACATGGTAATATTTTTTTAGAAACTCACCATGAGTTTTCTAAAACACATCCTTTGTAATCAAGGGACAGGTCTAAAGGACTAGACAGGGTTATAGTGTTCACTTGTAACTATGCATTCACACTAACAGGCAACAAGCTGCTTTACAGCCAATCATTTAGAATGTCACTTCACAGCATCATAACACATTTGCATAAAGTTGAGAAAAGCTCAACTTGATTTGTTGCTTATCACTGTGTCACTGAGTCACCGTTACAAATTACATACTTCCATAGGAAATGACTGGACACTTGTCGGTTTGTTGCCTGGTAGTGTGAACAGGGATAAGGTACTAGATCACTGCAGCAGTGCTTTAAGATCAGCTCCAGAATGTTTGACCCTCTCTGACTATAAACTGACTCTAGGAGAGATCTGAGGTCAGTTATTAAAGACACTCAATGGATAAGGCCTCATTGTGGGCTTCCTGTTTTTATCACAAGTCTCAACTTTGATGCTAGAGAGGTGGGGTTTGTGTGTGTATGTGTGTGTGTGTGTGTGTGGTGTTTATCTGATTGTAAAATACACAGCTACATCTCCATTCCAGTCTAACCTGAGCATGGGCAGAGGAGCACTAGTTTCTGATAATGACATCAGACCTTCTTTCAGGTCTTTAGTAAAGGGGGACACTCTGAGAACATGTTAAACAATTGTGGCCCGACTGAAGATCCCAAGGTCTTTTTATCTCAAATCTCTATCTAACACACAAACTCACTTTAATAAAATACATATTTATTTAAGGTCTTAAGTTGTTCCATAGTACACTCCATTATCCACTACAGCCATGTGTTTATTCATCAGCACCTTTCAGAGGGGTGTGAGTGTGTGTGTGTGTGTGTGTGTGTCTGATTTCAGAGGTGTATAATAGACTTCAGTGTGGAGACGCAACTCTCCTTTCATTTCCTTCTCACAGTGATGTTCCTTAATACAGTCGCCCTGTGAGAGAGAGGGAGAGAGAGAGAGAGAGAGAGAGAGAGAGAGAGAGAGAGAGAGAGAGAGTTAATCAGTCACTACAGCTATCATTAATTCCAGGACTAAATGAATGTTAATAGAAATGTAGTGAAGATGGTTTGAACCTGAAATGGTGAGGTGAAGTGTTCTCTTCTCTCTTCTGAACCTGAGGAAATAAACCAAAGAGAACCATGAATAATATTTACATTGACAGCACTGGGCCCATGCTCAGATCTAGAACTATGCAGCATTTTAATGATGTCACAAATCTCAGTGAATGAAGAACTAGTGGCCTTTCCCAAGGACTCTTACATTTATAGCAGTGTGATCCTGACAGAGCAGGGAATCAAGCCCCATTCCCCTACCATTCAGTTGACATTGATATTACACACTACTCTACAATGAACACAAGACATTTGCATCAGTGACTGAGTGAGTGAGTGAGTACCTTTAGTTCTGTAGCGACAGATGTAGTAAACACAGATGGAGGAGAGGAGTAAGGAGAACAGATCACACACTGGACCCAGTATGGCCATCAGACACAGACCCTGCAAAGTAATTCTGGGTCCACTCCGGATACGTTCCAGACTGGATAAGTTTAGGGTCACGGTTTGGGTTTAATATATGCTCTGGGTTTAATATAAGAGAAGCTATGTTAGAGGTCTTAGTTTCATTAAAGACTGATCCCAGGTCAGTATCTCGATCTTAACCCCTAGCCTTAGAGATGCAGGTCTGGTCTTAGATCAGTCAGTAAATACGATCAGACCAGCAGAATGTTAGTGTAGGTTTCCTGTTATAGCGAGGCTCTCTGACTCTCAGTTTGGGGGAGAAGTATCACTTATTCTTGTTTATCTAATTTCACATTTCAGCAACTTCCAGCATCCAGGACATATTTCCCCTTCAGATAATAAAAGAATTCACAAGAGAACCCACTAAACCTCATACTACTGCAGTTGCTTCCACAGCATGGGTAAAGTTACGTGTCAATTATTTTTAGAAATTTGCCTTTGAGTGAAGGGTTTGTCTTTTATTCTATGACTTGTATGTAATCAACAAATCATGATTCTGAGGTTAAACATAAGCATTGGCATAAGTATTTCCTGGTAAGGTCAGAAAGATTATTCCTCTAAAACTAGAACATATTTTGGATTTCCTCTGTCCTATGACATCAAAAACACCTCCTTTTTACTAGATCTAAAGGACTTGACAGGGTTATAGTGTTCACTTCTAAGGCACTAGATATCTGCAGCAGTACTTTAAGATCAGCTCCAGAATGTTTGACCCTCTCAGACACTGACTCTAGGACAGTTACTGGTTATGAGACAATCTCTATGTTAATTGAGAACAGATCCGAGGTCAGTTATTAAAGACACTCAATGGACAGTGCCTCATTTTGGGTTTTTTTTGTCACAACTCTCAACTTTGATGCTAGAAAGCTGAAGAATATTTGCAGTTAGGACTTCTCTTCTTTCTTCAGAACCTGAAGTAATAAACCAAAGAGAACCATAACTAATATTTACATTTACAGCATTGGGCCCACACTTACATTCAGACCCACAAAGGATTTTAATGATGTCACACATCTCAGTGAATGCAGAATTAGTAGCCTTACTCTAGGACTCTTACACTAATTTTAGTCCAGAACCCAGAACATATCAGAGCCTCTTCTCTAAGAATGAGCCATGTTGCCAGGCTTCCATAGTAATAAACAGTCCTATTAGGGTTATCCTTTTCCAGTCTTGCACAGTAGTAAAAACCCAGGTCTTTTGCTGTGATATTCTTCACAATCAGATCATATGTTTTACTGGAGGAGTTTCTCACAAATCTTGGAAAGCTTTGACTAACAACCATTAGAAGTGGAGGGTGACTCTCATCTGAACAGTTTCTAAACCAAGCACCATCTGATCGTACGGGTATCACCTGATCACATTAAAGAGCAATGTTTTCTCCTGGTCTGACTTTAATCTCCATTAACGCTCCTGAGACAGTGTAGAAAAACACACCTGAAAAACAAAAGACCATCTAGTTGCACAATTATATCAAATCGTATATTTCCCAATTTATGAAAATTAGGTATTCACTTACAGACAAGAGGACAGAGAGCTGCTCTTGATCCCTCCATCTCAGAGACTGCTGTTTAGAGTCTGATGATGTTGAGAGTCTTTGCAATGAGGATCTGAATTCTCTGAATTATCCACGTCATGGAACATTTCTCTTTTGATTTTTTGTGCAGCATTAAACCAATATGTTGTTCAAGAGCAAGTGACCAATGAGAAGAAGCACAAACACATACACTTTCCATATAGCAAAGTTGTTTATGTAGCTTAGTTTCAATGCATAAGAAAAAAATAAATATAATAAAACAATATATCACACAGAATCAACCATGAGTCTGTGGAGTAAATGGAGGTGTGGGTTATTTTTCACATTCTTTCTTTCTGACATAATCAGAATAATATCAAAATTGTTTTGAAATTTATTTGTAAATTTTGTTCACATTTTCAGTCCAGCAGGCAAACTGTATTTTTAACTGACTTACAAAAAATACCTTCTCAATGGTTTGGGGTCTGATTCAGAAATGTCCAGAATAAAACAGTTTTCTCATTAACTTTGGGGATGGGGTAGAGGTAAATCTTCAGACATTAGGGTGAAAACCACATTTCTATTGAGATACATTTTGACTTGCTGATGTGGAAGAAGACCTGCCGCCTTCCTCTGTTACTGGATCTCAAACCAAACATGGGCCTCTTTTAGGTGAAGTTTGCAGTGAGTTAGCTGTATGCTTAATGCTGTATATTTGCTTTCACTGTCCATGGTGCTGAATCTTCTCTACTTATTTATTGTGAACAGCTGAGGGTTTTTTTGTGTGGTTTGCTGTTATGGTTACTGTTGTGTCTTACTAAACATGGTTGCATCACATGTCTGAATTTGAAATTGTCCATAAAGACTGGTAAGGGGTTACTAAGGCATCACACATGTTTGAGAAGATGTTGCTTTAATGTCCCAAAAGAAAGATATGGTGTTGTTAGGTGGTTGCTATGGAGTCCCAGATGTTTGAGAAGCTGTCAGGCTTTTGCTGTGATATCCAATGTGACTACTAAGATGTTGCTAAGCTGTTATGATATTTTTCCTCTAACTCCTTATATAAAGTTATTCTTTTCTTTAGTAGAATCACAAGGCTGGTTCTGAGCTGTTCACTCATATCCCTTATGGGGATGTGCTGGTTTTCACACAGCGGTTTTATGCAGGGTAATAGTCATGACCATACCCAGACCTGTCCCGAGGGTTCCAGAAATCTTTGCCTCGATTTCTGTCTGGCCTGCGAGGAGGGTAGCATTTGTAGTGTTGTGAGGGCAGAGGAGATTGCAGGCCCTCTCTGGACCACAGCATCTGTGAAGGGTCCCGGCCGGATCTTGGTGGATCGTCATGGGTAGCACCCTCCAACTCTAAAGGTGGAAAGTTGGTATTGACATATAGGACTAGGGGTATTGCAGGCCTTTTATTTGCATTTTGTTGAGATTTTAGGAAATCTCTAAGAGCTAAGTCACACAACTGTCTGCTAGACCGGGTGCAAGGGCAAGCTGAGACTCCCAGCTGGTGACTAGTGTGAGGATGGAGGTTTTGGATAAATAATGATTTAAAGTTTAACTCTTCCTCCATTCCGGAGTCGTTTCTAGGTCTGAAATTTGCCTGTCTGAGTCTGTTTTAATACTGCTGAGGGGATTCCTGGCGTTGCTGTTTTATATTCAAGGCAGTGGCCAGTCTTGTCTGTGACAGGTAATTGAAGAATTCTTCCTACAGTACAGCTGTATATATAAAGCACTTAATATCGCGTTTTCACATAGTCTGGCTGGCGTTCAATGAAGTTGCTGAGATATCGGCTAGAGGTCAGTTTAATCACATAAAGTTTGTCATCTACTGTGATTCAGGGGAACCGTTGTAGAAAGATATGCAATGCAGTACACCCCAAGCTGAGATTTTAATATCAGTGTATAGAGTCTGCTCATAAAAGTCTTTTTCCTGCCTCGCGCTGAGCGCCAATAAATTTATATATGTAGCATGGTAAGAGTATTTGAATTATTTCTGCTTACTTGTGGTTATCAATTATAAATTATTATTATTATTATTATTATTATTATTATTACTAATTTTAGACAATAACAATATTAATAATTTATCAGAAATTTGGATACTATTCATGCTAGCGTTTCGGGATCTTCAGACTATATGGACAATCTCTCTACACAGTATTATTTCAAATTAAAGAACACTTTATTGGAAAGGAATAATAATCAGTTAATAAACATAGCACAATTATCAGGATCTCACAATGGGATCAACGCAGATGAAACCCTTATGAGTCTAATAAGTGGCTAGGCTATCGGGCTTGTGAATAATATGTTTTGCTAAATGTAATATAACTAATGATTAATATGGAAATCTATCAAGAGACTTAATTAGACATCAGCTCTGAATATTATATTTTTCATGAGCTTACTCTTAGCGCAGGTCGACCAACCGATGGGTTCTGTTGCGGTGGCAGCAAAGAGTCCAAGCCTGGCTCGTCCGGTTCTCCCCATAGGAGCTGCTGAGGATGGGCTCGCTAAGGAGTCGTCACTTACAGGGCAAGCTGCTTCAGGCGCCCTCAGAGCATTGTGACGTCAGTTGAAGAATTTCCTCTCCACTCGCTGTACTGGTTGGGAGTCCCTGAAAGGGGGCATCGAAAGGGCTCTCTTGTCTAGAATTTTCAGAAGTGATCTCTTAAAGTCCGTGTATTCATACAAAATTTCACCAGGGTGGTATCTTATTCTGGGCAAAAATACCTGCTTTGATCAGCCGTAAAAATGAGGCTTTGACTGGGCAACAACAAAAAAAAACAACAACAACAAACAACAAAATTAATTGAGAATAGCTGACAGAGTTATTTTTACTGGTTTAACTATCTGACTCAATCACTAAATTAAGCAATGCTAAACTGACCAAAGCAACCCTTGTTCAGTTGCATAAGATTGGTTCATTATCAGAGTCTTTCAGAAGGTGTGGAGTTGACCCGTTCAGCTGCTCGAATTTTCAGAAGTGATTTCTCTGTGACTCCTCGACTTTGACACACGCCCCTTTGGCAGTGTTACTGATTTCTATATGGCACCGTTACGCCCACTTGGGAGGTAGCCGTTCTCTGATTGGTTACTGTGTTTGGGAAGTATACGTCACCGTCTCAAGTCCCACAGAGACCAAATCTTTAACTCTGCTCCGGATAAAATTCTTGAGTACATATCATATATATTTGAGCGTTAATACATTGAGTATACTGATGTAGTTACACCAACTATTCTAGTTATCAGAAATCAATTAATATTCTTTTAACTTGAGAAAGGAATTGGTCTTCGTGATTTTGAAATGTAAATTAATTCACGTCAACTCAATTCATGTTACATTCAGCTGAGGATAACATACGATAGACAATAATAAGACATTGCATAACTGCATTCAGAAAATCATAGTGTCAAAGATAATTCTCTTTGGGACAGCGATGACGAGAGAGGGAGAAAGACAGAGGGAGGGTGTGAGAGAGAGACATATGATTTCCCAAATGTCCACTTGGAGGCACTGTTGGTCCATGCTGTTCCGGCTGGGTTGAACTCCGATTGGAGAAATTAGCGCATTCCTGAGCCATCTGCCGATGTTATAGATAAAGATAAGATAAAGTCTGACAAATGTTTTTTTAGAAGAGTACTGAGATCTATCAGGCGATAGCTTTAGTGTCCACTCCCCAGGATTCCTTGACTGATTTAAGAGTTATCTTTTGGTCTAATGGTGTCATAACTTTTGAACTGACCACTTAGTGTAGGTACGGACCATTTATATGACCCTCCCAGGATTCAAACTGAAAAGGGTTCTGTGATCTTCTAGTCTCCAACAGACTATGTGTCTCTGTGTGTGTGTGTGTGTGTGTGTGTGTGTGTGTGTGTGTGTGTGTTTCATAGGTCCCCACAGCTCACTGCTGTGGAATGTGTTTTTTTTTAAATAAAATCAAAGGCTGAATCTTAAAACTTCTCAATCTCTTGATCTAGATCCAGAGTCTTAAGAAAAAGGTTCAGCATACCTGGGCCTTCTTACACTACAGTTGCTATGAAAGGTCAGGTCATTGCTAGAATGTTGTCATGATACTCGGTATGGTTGCTAATATACTAATAATGGTTTCTAAGGTGGTGTTAGTTATTAAATGTAATGAAACTATGATAATGATTTATGGTCATTAATATAAATATGATATAAATATAATGTAGCGCAGTGAAATTTGACTCATGATAACTCATAACACATGATTAGAGGCAGGGAACATACCCCTGGAGCAGTTGGCATACAACTTTGGCTCCCAGGGAGCAGAGGGGGATTTGTGGCCTTTTTTGCGGGCAATTCAGCCATGGATTTGAGTGAGGTATCTGTCAGTTCACACCACCCTCCGCCACACCCTTCACTCCTTGCCCCTAACCCTGCTTATGAAACTAACCACACATCATTTGCTAGGATTCAGGCAAAGTTTATTATTTTCCAGAGAAAATATTGAAGAAATCAGCAAATATTAACCAGCATTTACAGTCAGAAAATATACTGTATTCTACAATAAGATACAAGACTCATATTGTATGAACAGCCTAAACAGATGCTGATGAGTTCAGATATGCCACCTATAAAGATAAACTGTATTCAGTGGAAAAAAAAATAAAAAATATATATATATATATATATGTATATATATATATATATATATATATATATATATATATATATATATATATATATATATATATATATATATATCCACAGTCAAAGTCACAGTCACACAGTCATAGTCACACAGCTCCAGGGACCTGGAGGTTGTGGGTTCAAGTTTGGGTTACTGTCTATGAAGAGTTTGGTGTGTTCTCCCTGCGTCCGTGTGGGGTTATTCTGGATGCTCTGGTTTCCTCCCATGGTCCAAAAACACACGTTGGTAGGTGGATTGGTGAATCAAAAGTGTCCGTAGGTGTGAGGGAATGTGTGTGTGTGTCTATGTTGCCCTGTGTAAGACCACAACCTGGAGTGCCACTCCAGGTTGTGTTCCAGGCTTACGCCCAATGATTAAGAGTTGGCTCCAGACCCACCACAACCCTGGACTGGATAAGTGGTTACAGATAATGAATGAATGAATACATTGTAGGCACACAGTGAGTGATTCAGCCTGAGGACTGATGACTACTAACTCCAATTAAACACAAGTCTCACACCATGCAATACTATGGACTAGGGAAGAAAGACAGAAGGGCAGAAAAGTCTGATTTAAAAGAGATTAATTTATTTCAAAATAAACAGTATATTTCACACAAAACAGTCAAACACAAAAGGCAGGGGAAATGCTGACAGAGTCCAAAGATCCTGGGAGACCCAGGGGCGAAGAAAGGTGAGAGGACTCGAGAAAACCTGAGACAACTGAAGAAAAGACAAAATGAAGGGGAGATTGAAATCTCTCAGCCTCCTACCTTTATCTGACTGTGTCTTTGGACCACATAAGACAAAAGAACCAGCAGAGAGTATATACTCCAGCTCCAGGTGTTGGGTGTTTATGTTGATTGTCTCTAGTTCTACCCAGGAAAAGCACCAGAGCCAACCTTTACATTTCAAATATTTTTAACAGAAAACTTTACCTAGTGAAATAAACCAGACTCTGATCTCAACCTGAAACTAAATCAACTCTAACTGACTGTGGTACCTTCTCTTATTGAATGGAGTTCTGCATTCTCTGAGTTTTAACCTCAGAATATGTGCAGAAATCAGATTTCTCCACTCGTTTCTTCTTCAGTCGTTTGTGTCCACCACTCAGGACATCCAGCGAAGCGTAACAGACATCCTCTTCTCTGGCCTGCAAATATTTTATTATCACATATAATATTTGTTATTAACTAATACTTAAAGGTATAGTCTTCATAGAAGTGAACTGTATTACTGGAGCTTATTGTATGTGTACAGTCACTGCTCAGTTTAAGTGATGGTAATATAGACACTGGTGAAACAAAACTTTGTATCTTCAAAATGATAACATATGACTGAAGCATGTTTTGGTGCATTTCTCCTTGCCTGTTCACTATACAAGTTTAACAAAATATAAAGAGGACCCAGAGCTTTAATATTCTGCAGACATAATAAAAACAGAGTGTCGTACCTTGTAATGTTTGCCCTTTTTCACATTCCCTCGATGGTTTGGTCCAGGGTCAGCTGTTATGTTTGGGTAGGGCAAAAACGGGTGCAATAAGGTTAAAAGATTCTGCTTTTCATTCCATTTGCAGAGATAACCATAATATACTGTAGTATTTATATGTCAACTGGTTTTTTGAGATTATTAACTGAAGCAGTACCTTTAGTTCTGTAGCGACAGATGTAATAAACACAGATGGAGGAGAGGAGTAAGGAGAACAGAACACACACTGGACCCAAAATGGCCAATATCTTCCAGTAGGAACTACAGTCTGACCCAGGAGTAGTGGGTGTAGATTGGGGACCCATGGGTATAGTCTGGGAGTTGATTTGGGCAGTCGTCTGGGTCGGGTTGGTGCATGGAAGAGCTGGATTTAAAATGAGAGAGATTTTATATTGAGAACTTTAATTAATTTAGAGAAAATAACACAGCCTATGTAAAGGACTGATGTCCTCCCAGGTGTGTCCTCCCAGGTGTGTCCTCACCTTGTGCCCAGTGATTATGGATAGGCCCCAGACCCACCCTGAACTGGATAAGAGGTTTCAGACATAGAATGAATGAAATGACACAGAACAGTGTCGCCCTGCCACAGTGTTTTCATTTCAGCATAATAGTCTAGCTTTTACAAGGCCTTTATTTATTTGTGTGACTGTGATGACAACATATGGATTGGAGTGTGTGAAATTCAGGCATGGTCCTATTCCCAAATTTATGTTATTACATAACTTCAATTTGCTAGTACACACCACGCCCCTAACCGCGGAATGGGGAGGAGTTCATGATGGCTTATGAATGCATATGGACTCCAAATATTACAGGAATGCTAGTCATTAAGTGCTACAGAATAGACAGGTTGAGATACTCTAGTTGAGGGTTTGGTTGGTGTCCTGAATTGTGAGTAGGTGAATGAAAGGGGTTAGTGTGTCCATGAATAAACTGCCTTTAATAAAGTAGTGCATGACTGAATGCCATGTGAGTTGGTAGAAGAATAGCATTAGGTTGAGTAAATTGAATGTCCTTTATTGATTATGATGATGACATAAATTCTAGCTTGATTGGGAATGGTGTGACTGGTAATTTCAGTATTTAAAGTGCCGCAGTTATAAATGCATTGTGCAACGCGATAGGGTACATGTTGGTCTTAAGATGAATAAGGTCCTTAGGCCAGCAGAAGGTTCCTTAAAAGTCAAATACTACAGAGGGGCAGCATTAATGGCAGGTACACCTTGATTGTGCCTTTCCAGTGGCATAGAGGGAAATGATAAATGGAATTGTGATCTAGAGGAATGACAGGTGAGGCAGAATAAGAAACCCCAAAAGGGCACCTGGCGGTCAGCACTGCAGAAACAGTGAGACATAGAGAAGGCATCTTGTTGCATGGGAGGTAACTCTGAAAGAGACAGAGCCTGGAAGGTGCTGAGGAGCTAAAGCATGGTGACAAGGTAGAAAGTTGACTCAAAGATGGCAGAGATGCCTGGATGGCGAAAAGCAGGTGCCAGAGGAGAGATTTGAGGTATGTCAGGTGCCTGGAATGCCGAAGATGGGGCAGGTGCAAGGCATCGCCGGAGGAAAGAGCATGAACTGGAAATTAGGTGCTAAGAGCAGTGTGGCTGCATAAGGGAGAGGAGACTGCGTTGAGTGCCCAGAGTGCTGAGCCGGAGGCAGGACTGCATCAGCACCTGTGGAGAACATACGAGCTGGAAATTTTGAGGCATGGAGTGGAAGCTGCCACAGGGGGAGAGGGTGGGATGATAAGATGAGAGCAAATCAGCAACAAGGAAGCCATGCAGTGAGAAGACTGCTTCAAGTGATGAGTAATGACAAAAGGAGAGGAGTAGAAAATGAGGAGTGGGTTGATAAAGGGAGTGTATGGGATGATTAATAGAGACAGAGAAAGATAGGAGTAGAAAAAGAGGGGTTGGGATGATGAGTAGAGCTAGAATGCGTGAGGTGGTAAGGCGGGATAGGAGAGGGAAGAAGGTGCTGATTCAGAATGAATGGTTAAACATGCTGCCAGCTTTCTGTTTTCATATTCTCAATATGCGATCATCTTGGTTGTAGGTGAACTAGTGCCCTGGAAATGTGCATAACTATTGTAGATTCCAAGCCATTTTCTAATGTAGCTTAGGTAAAAATATTAGTTTCAAAAGCAGCCCTCTAACTCTGTGTGCACACCGAAAGCCAACCAGAAGTCATACATTTTCAGTGAAAGTCAGTGACACTGGTTGGCGTTGAGCAATGCGACCATGAGCAGCGTAAAGTGGGCGAATTCAGTGATGCGATGAAGTTTAACTTCGCTTAACTTTATGCAATTAATTTTCCTCAGAACGACTCCACTCACTTTGTTTCCTACTGAGGATTTGTTCCTGTCTCCAAACGTCCCTTACTACATCCCTTACTACATGTTTTGTTGCTTATTGCAACTGAAAGTGTAAATAATATTCGCTTTGAATGTTCAAGTAGAGCTCCTTTATTTGGTGAATTACTTTATGCCCAAATCACATTTGAGTTCACATTTCACTAAAAAAGTACTGTTCATTTATTTTTACATAAACAAAGTTAACATAGCTGTAGATTTGTAATTAACTGCAAGAAGACATTTTGCTCTATAACATCTTTACCAATTGTTTGTAAGGTCAAAACCAGCAAGAATTCAGATCTTACTATGAGGGTCTTTGCTTTAATAGAACAATTCTACTAAAACTGCATACATTAATACATTAGTAGTACATGTACATTTACTTTGAGATTACTATAATTGGTAAGCACTTAACGAATACAGCTAAATTAGCATGATGTCAACAAAAATAGATAAACACAGGGCATTTTGCTGCATTCAGAAAAAACTGCAGTACCATGTATTTGTGCTAAATACACTAGACCTGGGGTGTCAAACTCAATAGGTAGTGGGCCACATTACACTCAGTTCAATGTCAGATGGTCGGACCACAAAAGCTTTAATTAGTAACATATCAGCAACTCCTCTTAAATGTTTCGATTTATCCACAGGGTGGATGCTGAATTCACAATTTCAACATGCAAAATAGATGAACATGTGCAATTCATTATAACAAATATGGTTAAATATTTAAAACTGAATATCTTGGACAGGACATCTGTTATTAAGGTAAGAAAAAAACTTGTATTTCAGTGTAATTTATCTAGGAGGGACTTTGGCTCCATTGGCTACAGCACTAAATGATGGACAATTAACTCCGGCTGCTGATTGGATTAATAAGTTACAAGCAATAACCATTGGAGCAGTGGGGAAGCAGGCATGATGACGGCAGATTCATGGTCCCCAAACACAAGGCAGCCCAGTAGCAGTGAGGCCATACTTGGAGGTAAGGGGATGCTCAAAGCTGTGAGCTGGTGTGGAAAGCAGATGCAGGGGTTCACTCAGTAGGCCAGTTGCAGTTGGAGGAGAAGCTGGAGAGAGCAGGGATGCAGATCAGGAGCAGGAAAGGCAGAAAAACGCCACAGAGTTTAAAGCAGTGGGAGCAGGAAGCAGACACGACAAAGGCCGAACAAATATGAGGCAGTCCTTGAGCCGGTGAAGGGAAAAGTAGGAGGCTCGGTGGGCTTGATTACAGCCAACAGCTAAAATTATGAGGCAAAGGATCAGCAGAAATGAACCCAGAGTGGAGGAGTGAGCTCACATTTTTAATCAGTGAAGCTGAGTTCCATCCCGTGAGCCTAATGCAGCAAGTTTGTCCGACGTGGAAGTTTTTTTTGCGAAAATATATATGGGGCTGTGAGGATGAGTTTGAACATGGTCCTACTCCCAAAATGATGTTATTACATAATTTAAATTTTAACCTGAGTTTAGCTGAGTTTGAGTTCTGCTTTCAGAGAGATGGTGTTAACACATCTCCAACTGCAACTCATACTGGACGACAGGATTCTGAACTATTCAGAAATACCTCAATTCAGTGGGTCCTCCCACAAAACAAGAGGAAGAAGAACCCAGTCACTTGATAACATCCTACCATTTGGTTGTTGTTATTGTTTACATATTTGATGTGGAAAAACTTTAGCAAAAAAATAGAAAAACACTGGGACACAAGAATAATTTTGAAATGAAGTCTCAGCACTCACCAGGGAAAAAGAGAAGTGTGGCTCTGTTGCCTTCTTGTTGTACACCCCCAGGATCTTTAGTGTGTAAAGCACAGTAGTACATTCCCAGCTCAAATTCTGAGATGTTCTTTACATTAAGATCAAAACTTGAAGAATTCCATTTGAAATAGTAAGGAGGTTTGGAATCTTCAGTCAAATAAAGAACAGGAGGTTGAAGCTGGTGGGAGGATCTTCTCACCCAAATTATTTTAAGATTTACCATGGCTTGTGGATTCTGTAACGTACAGTCACAGTTGAGAGTAATATCACCTCCTGGTCTCACTTTCATTTCCACTAATTCTCCTGAGACATTGGAGATGAACAGACCTACAACACAACATTAAAACAGAGGTTGAAGAAAAGACTGTCTCAGAAAGGTGCATCTTCTTAATGTCCCTGTAGTTTCCTCTGAACTGAAATCTGAAGACATTCATCAGGAGTGTGTTCCTCTTCACTGCAGTAACATTCTCTAATCTTCAGGCCAAACATTCAGCTGGATTCTCAACCATTGCAGGAAGATTGTGAACCCCCAAAGGCTCCCTGTGTGCTGGGATGGCTGCCCGCCACTCTGGGTTTGTGTGTGGGTGTTCATTGCTACAGATGGATTAATTGTGGAAGACACATTTCATTGTATGTTGTACAAGGACAAATAATTGCACATTACATCACTAATATTTATTTCTGCAACCCTAACCCAATTCTTCCAGAAGAGTAGAGATTGCGACTACAGTGAAGAGGAACACACTCCTGATTAATGTCCTTTTGTTCAGAAGAAAGTCTGGGTTGTGAAATGTCCAAACACTTTTGGTCATATAGTGCACTTTTAGGAGAAACCTCTTAAGGAATAAATAAGACATTGCCCAAGTCTCCTGATCTGCTCAATATCAACATTTGATCAATAATAGAGAAGGTCCACTATGAGATGAACTTGAAGAAATAGAAAAGGTTACTTACAGGTGAGAGAAAACAGAACTGCTTTTGATCCCTCCATTTCAGAGACTGCTGCTGAGGGGCTGATGACATTGAGGGTCTTTGTAGCGAGGGGCTGAGCTTATTGGTCAACGTCAGTGGAATATTTCTTGTAATCTACATCATCAGCGTTTGTCGGGTGTGAACGTAACCACATGCAAAAACAGCTTCGGCTTCACACTGGTCAACTGTCTTTGAAGACCATTGGACAGAGACATTTCTCACAGCTGATTGGTCCACGTGAATTGAACATTTCTGTTCCGGTCTGAGTGTGTTATGATCAGATTGGATGGGGGGCCTGAAGAGGGCTTGTTGAAGTCACTTCAGAATCAGAATCACTTTATTTCACCAAATATGTTGGATATACAAGAGATTTGTCTTGGTGAGTGCACATATTGGTGAATGGGCAGATATAACACCAAGTAGGTGTATGTTCTGAGTTGCAGCTTCTGAAGTTCAAGTTAAAAGGTTAAAATGCAAGGTGTCCACTGTTGTTGATGAGTGGTACAGCTCTGGGGAAGAAGCTGTTGGTGCCTGGTTGTCCTAGATTTGATGGCCCCAAATCTTCTGCCTGAGAGAAGTGGCTAGAAGAGGTGATATCCTTGTTAGCACTTGTTAACATCCTACTTACTGTAGGCTGGGGGGGCAGAGATGAGACAGCCAGGGTGGTTGTGGAGGGGGGGTTAGGGAGGAGGGTTGAGGAGTTGCAGAGAAAAGCAGAATGTTTCTTGAGTATTTATACCTAGAGTAGAACTCATTCAAGTAGTGAGTTGATGGTCATTCAGAAGAAGAGGTGGCTTTCTCACCTTTTAAAAGATCTGTGATCTCTTAGAGACATTTCAAGACTGAATCTGGGTAGTTAGCAGCAACTTTTCAGATTTTCTGAGTATTCCTTCTTTGCTGCTTTAATTCCTTTCTCCAGCTTATATTTGACCTCTTTATAGAGAATTCCAGTTCACATTAAAACTGACATGCATAGTGAAGTCAGTGTACTGGTGTTGTGCAACAACTAAGAGAAGCAATCCCTACTAACACATTGGGATTTAGGAATGGGCAGTATCCACATTTGTCATTCTGTAATACCGTCTCAAAATAATATCTCTGTATAAGGCATTACCGTGGGGAGGGGGTGCTCTGTCAGGCTGCGCTGAGCCTTATATCTTTGAGCACAAAGTCGAGTGAATTTAGCTAAACTCAGCCCAATAGTGCACACCAACACTATGATAAAAAATTCATTTCTGGGAGAGCAAATTTCAGCAACTGGTGCTGAAGGAACAGAAAATTCGAAAAAAAAAGCAAAATATGTGTATACGAAGTGTACACTGTTTAGAAGCACAACTGGAGCTAATGGGCACTTGTGGTTTAGCACTTTGCAGCATATTTTTCAGCAAATTGAAGCTCAAAACACACATATTTAGAAGATACAGCCATATATCTGTGAGCTCAAAGACAAGGCTGTTTACAGCTTAATTCCTTTCTCTTTCAACCCAAGCTTAGCACTAAACTTACAACTGCCATTGTGCTTTCTCCATCCATTTTCAGATTGTGACATCCGCAGTCATTGAGCTCCCACAGTGTCCCCTCCCTGTGGCTCTATTAAATGTACATGATCATTTTTGCCGACTTTTAAAGACACAGAACTGAAATTTGACACAACACACACACACACACGTCATATATACCAGATGATGGATTTACAGGACAGCTGTGTAAGGTATGTCCATCTTATTCAGATGTGTTTAATATATCCATGTGCCTAGACTCATGCTGTGGAAGGTACTGCAGGAGTATGGGGTTTGGAGGATTCTGTTATTGGGATCCAGTCCCAATACAAATGCAGTGAGTGCTATGTCCCAATGCTTGGCCTTAAATCATTCAAGTGTGTCCTGGTCTCAAACAAAGGTACATCTCATCTCCACTCTGGTTTGGATATTCATGGGTAGGATATCAATATTCAGACAGAACTGGAAATTAGTCAGTTGACATAATCTGAATAAATTGTATTATTATAACGGAGAAATATGTGTTGGACACTAGGTTGGTCCAGATAAGATTGTTTACTAAATGTCATTAGTGTAAATGTGACATCAGATAAACAAGAACATGAGATACTCTTTTCCCACACAGAGAGTCAGAGAGCCTCACTAAAACAGGAAACCCACACTAAAACCCTGCCGATCTAATCGTATTTACTGACTGATCTCAGATCTGATCTGCAGTTCCCATGCCTGGATTAAAGGAGTGATACTGAGCTGGGATCCAATTTATATAAAAGTAGTAAGGTTTTGTCTTTTTTAAAAGAGACACAGTCATATTATTTAAAAGAGCCACAGTCTTATTATTGTCTAAGTGTCGGTTTCCAGTTTTAGCATGGCCTGCTCAGTGTTGGGGAGCAGACTCATATTTTACTTTTGATTTCATATTGATCAACCATATCACTCTGCCACTGCTTAGACAGCCAGTGCACATGTTTGTATGTTGTAGAGGGGTCCTGGGGATATTGGATCATACAAGTTCATTCTGCTAAGTAATTTTAAGATTTGTTTAGTAAATTTAGTAATGTACATAAACACTGTGAATATCAATATGATATCTCCCTCACATACACACTTTTCAGAGATAACCACCTCTAGTTGCTTGGTATTAAACACTCAGAAACTGAGGATCAGAGCTTCTACTGAATGCCATGAATGCTACACCAGCCCAAGCAGAGCCTCCACCCAAGTCCCATCCATCATCCTACACTGATCAAGCAGCTCCATCTCTGTTGTGTTGTGGTTTCACTCAGAAACTAAAAGGATGCTGTGTTTATCCTTGCACATTAATGAGGTGATTGTTATTAACTACAGATGTTTCCATGACTGCGTCTCTGGTTTTAATATAAGTGAAGCTTTAATAGAAGCATTAGTTTATTTAAAGGTTTCCAGTATCTCTGTATCTCAAGTTTAACCCCTAGCCTGAGAGCTGCCGATCAGGTCTGAGATCAGTCAGTAAATACGGTCAGACCAACAGGATGTTAGTGTGGGTTTCCTGTTTTAGCGAGGCTCTCTGACTCTCCCTCAGAGTGAGGGAGGCGTGTCACAGATTCTTGTTTATCTAATTTCACATTTACATTGAAGGCATTTAGTGCAAATAATCTTCCAGGGCCCAGGGCATATTTCGCCTTCAGATAATAAAGAATTTTCACAAAAGAACCCACTAAACCTCATACTACTGCAGTGACTTCCACAGCATGAGGAAAGGCACATGGTAATATTTTTTTAGAAACTCACCATGAGAGAAGGGTTTGTGTTTTATTGAGTTGTGTGAAATCAACAAATCCTGATTCTAAGGTTAAACTATCAAATGCAGTCTGCTCTCCAGTACTCTGGAATAAGTATTTCCTGGTGAGGTCAGAAAGGTTATTTCTCTAAAATTAGAACATATTTTGGATTTCCTCTGTCCAGTGACATCAAAAACACATCCTTTGTACTTAAGGGACAGGTCTAAAGGACTAGACAGGGTTATAGTGTTCACTTGTAACCATGCTTTCACACTAGCCGGCAACAAGTTGCTTACGTCTCCCCAAGCTTGTCCCTTGTGTGTGTGTGTTGAGGCCACTCCTGTGGTCTCGGAGGTGGGTGGTTAAAAGAGCAGAAGCTGGCCGAAGTTCCTGTGTCTACAGTTGGTTCAAAAAAATGTTTTGCAGCCAATCATTTAGAAATGTCACTTCACGGCGTCATAACTCATTTGCATAAAGTTGAGCAAATCTCAACTTGATTTGTAGCTTGTCGCTCTGTCAATGAATTATTAAATGATGTTCTTCCATAGGAAATGACTAGACACTTGTCCATTTGTTGCCTTGTAGTATGAACAGGGATAAGGTACTAGATCACTGCAGCAGAGCTTTAAGATCAGCTCCAGAATGTTTGACCCTCTCTGACTATAAACTGACTCTAGGAAAGTTCTGAGTTCTGTTATTAAAGACACTTAGTGGACAAGGCCTCATTGTGGGTTTCCTGTTTTTATCAAGTCTCAGCTTTGATGCAAGATGGGTGAGGTTTGTGTGTGGGTGAGTGTGTGTGTGTGTGTGTGTGTGTGTGTTTGTGTGTGTGTGTGTGTGTGTGGTGTTTATCTGATTATAAAGTACACAGCTACGTCTCCATTCTAGTCTAAACTTAGCCTGTGCAGAGAAGCACTAGGATCTGATAATGATAGCACTATTGGTGTGGTACAGTGGTAACACCTTTGTCTCCCATGTGAGTGACCTGGTTTCAGGTGTGGGCAAACATTCTGTGTTGCACAAGACTTCTAAGACTGGCCTACCTGTAATACCAGTAACCTTGTAAGTTTCTCTGGATGTAAGATTTTCTCTGCAAAATGCCATAAATGTATATGTATCACACTTCCCTCTCAGTTCCCCAGTATAGGGGGACACCAGTGACACTCTGAGATCATGTTAAACATTTGTGGCCCAAATGAAGACCCCAAGGTCTCGTTATCTAAAGATAAACAACAACAAACAAACTTACTTTAATAAATTACAGATTTATTTAACGTCCTGAGCCGGATCCATAGTGCACTCCATTATCCACCACAGCCATGTGTTTATACATCAGCACCTTTCAGTGGGGTGTGTGTGTGTGTTTGGATGTGTCTGTATTTATTCTGATTTCAGAGGTGTGTAATAGACTTCACTGTAGAGACTCAACTCTTCTTTCATTATCGGCTCGCCCTGATGTTCCTTAATACACTCTCCCTGAGAGAGAGGGAGAGAGAGACCTAATCAGTTACTACTGCCATTAATAACTCCAGGATCAAATGAAGGTTTATAGAAATGTGATGAAGATGGTATGAACCTGAAGCACATTTACAGTGAAAAGTCCTCTTCTTTCTTCAGAACCTGAGGAAATAAACCAAAGAGAATCATTAATAATATTAACATTTACAGCATTGGGTCCATGCTCAGATCCAGACCAATGCAGCATTTTATTGATGTCACACATCTCAGTGAATGCAGAATTAGTAGCCTTACCCAAAGACCCTTACACTTAAATCACAGTGATCCTGATGGAACAGGGAATCAAACCCCAGTCCCCTACCATTTGGTGGACAGTGCTGTTACCCACTACACTACACTGAACACAAGACATTTGCATGAGTGAGTGAGTGGATACCTTTAGTTCTGTAGTGACAGGTGTAGTAAACACAGATATGGAAGAGTAAGGAGAGCAGAAAACCGACTGGACTCAATATGGCAATCAGCTTCCAGCAGGAACTACAGTCTGATCCAGGAGGAGTGGGTGTGGGCTGGGGACCCAAGGGGTTAATCTGGGGATTTTTCTGAGGAGGGTTCAGAGGAGAGGTCTGGGGATTTATTTGGGCAGTGATGTGAGTCGGGTTGGCACATGGAAGGGCTGGATTTGAAATAACAGAGGTAAGAACTTTAATTAACTTAGTGGAAATAACACATAACAATGTTGACTCTATTGGTCGCCCTAGCCCAGTGTTTTCACTGCAACATGATATTTTAGCTTTTACAAAGTCTTTATTTATTTGTGTGATTGTGACAACAACAAATTGGAGTGTTTGTAGAATTAATGATATCTGGAAATTTATTTTGTTGAACAGTTCAATTTTGGCAAAATGTCGTGATCTCTCTGAGCAATCACAGTGGACTCTGGAGTTACCAATGCAGAAGCCAAGCTCAGCATCAACTGCTTCTAGTAATTCCAACTTTTAACCTGAGTTAAAATTTGAGTTTTTTTGCAATTTGCAATTGAGTTTGAGTTGTGCTTTGTGACAGATGGAGTTTACACATCTCCAGCAGCAGCTCAAACTGGACGACAGGATTCTGAACTATTCAGAAATACAAGTATTCGCTCAGAACAATAGGAAGAAAAACCCAGTCACTTAATAATGTCCTACCACTTTGTTTTTGCCGTTGTTTACATTTTTGATGTGAAAAATCTTTAGCTAAATAAATATATAAATAAATAAAAGGAAAAAAATAAAGAACACAAGACACAAGTGGTTGGGACACAAGAATCATTTTGGAAATATGTCTCAGCACTCACCAGGGAAAGAGAGAAGTGTACATTTGTTTCCTTCAATATAATCCCCCCCAGGAGTTTTAGGGTGTAAAGCACAGTAGTACATTCCCAGCTCAAATTCTGAGATGTCCTTTACATAAAGATCAAAACTTGAAGAATTCCATTTGAAATAGTAATGAGGCTTGGAATCTTCAGTCAAATAAAGTATAGAAGATTGAAGCTGGTGGGAGGATCTTCTCACCCAAACTATTTTAAAATTTATCATGGCTTGCTGATTCTGTAAAGTACAGTCACAGTTGAGAGTAATATCTTCTCCTGGTCTCACTTTCATTTCCACTAATTTTCCTGAGACACTGGAAATGAACACACCTGCAACACAACATTAAAACAGAGGTTAAAGAAAAGACTGTCTCAGAAACTGAGAAAAAAGACTGTCTTTTTACTTTCTTTGGAACTGAAAACTGCAAGACATTCATCAGGAGTGTGTTCCTCTTCACTGCAGTAACATTCTCTACTCTTCAGGCCAAACATTCAGCTGGAATCTCAAACATGGCAATGAGGATTTATTGGCATTAAGCCTTGAATACATCAGTTGGCTTTTTGTCATCTTGCCCACAATTCGCATTAGACATGGTGACTTTAGGCATAGAGCTATACAACATAAAGGGCTGGTTCCCTAAACAGGGATTAAGCCTAATCCTGGACTACACAGCATTTTCTATTGTGATTTTCCATTGAAATGAGGGTATAATCCAGGACTAGGATTAATCCCTGACTGGAAAACCACTCCAAAGAGCTGACATCAGGTTGAACAGCCTTGGCCTAATGGTTAGAGAACCGGGCTTGGTACCGGAAGGTTCCCGGTTTGATCCCCAGAACTGGTAGGAATATCCATGGCTGAAGTGGGTTTAATGTGCAAGAACCATTTCATTGTATGTTGTACAATGACAAATAATAGGGCATTACATTACTAATATTTGTTTCTGCAACCGTAACACTAAACACTTCCAAAAGTGTAGAAATTGTTACTGCAGTGAAGAAGAACACACTCCTGATTAATTTCCTTCTCTTCAGAAGAAAGTCTGGGTTGTGAGGTGTCCAAACACTTTTTGTCATTATTGTGCACATTTAGGAGAAACATTGAGGCATAAATAAGACATTGTCCAAGTCTCCTGAGCCATCCAATATAAACATTAGAGCAATACTAGAGAAGGTCCATTGTGAGATGACCTTGAACAAACAGAAAAGTTTACTTACAGATGAGAGAAAATAGAGCTGCTTTTAATTCCTCCATTTCACAGACTGCTGCTGAGGGGCTGATGACATTGAGGGTCTTTGTAGCAGGAGGTGTGCTGAGTTCTGATTGGTCCACATCAGTGGAACATTTCTTATGATCTACATCATCAGCGTTTGTTGGGTGTGGATGTAACCACATGCAAAGACAGCTTCGGCTTTGCACTGGTCAACTCTCTTTGAAGACCTTTGGACAGAGGCATTTCTCACAGCTGATTGGTCCACATAAATGCAACATTTCATTTCCGGTCTGAGTGTGTTATGATCAGATTGGATGTGGGGTACTGAAGGGTGCTTGTTGAAGTCACTTCAGAATCACTTTATTTCACCTAGTATATTGGACTTTGTCTTGGTGAGAGCACACATGTATAACATTAAACTAAGAAAACATGCCAGACAGGCACAGAGACTACTATAAAGTATCAAACTAAGTGAATTCAGAATATATATATATATATATATATATATATATATATATATATATATATATATATATATAAATATATATATATATATATATATATATATATATATATATATTACATAATTATAAAATAGCAATAAAGTTTTTAAATACTTTATAGTTGTGCAAATATGCATATTATACAGAGTATATATAACACAATAGGGGTATGTTCTGAGATGCAGGTTCTCAAAGTTTAAAGTACAAGGTGTCTACTGTTGTTGATGAGTGCCACACCTCTGGGGAAGAAGCTGTTGGCATTTCTGGTTGTCCTGGTTTTGATGTCCCTGACGGGAAGTAGCTGGAAGAGGTGATGTCCAAGATGAGAGGGGTCAGCTGTAATTAAGCTGGTACAGTCCATCACTTTTTTCTTTTGTAGATGTCCCAAAAGGTTGACAGACTACAATTAACGATCCTCTCTGCTGTCCTGATTATTCTATGGAGATTGTTTTTTTTCCTGTGAAGTGGAGGGACCCAGTCAGATGGTTATGGATGATGTGAGGATGGACTCGGTAAAACTCTATCACCAGAGTCTGTGGCAGATTTAATTTCTTCAGCTCTCTTAGGAAGAACATTCTTTGCTGTGCTTTCTTTGTTATGGAGATGATATTCCTCTCCTGCTTCAGGTCCCTGGATATGGCAACTTGACTGACTCCACAATGGAAACCATAGATCCATTGATGTTGAGGTGGGGCACATTTTGGATATTTAGCTACAGGTGGTTTTTACTGCACCAGGGAAACCAGCTGCTCAACTTCCTTCAAGTAGGCAGACTCTTCACCGTTGGATATGAGACCAACTACAGTGGCATTATCAGCAAACTTCAGAATCTTCACAGCTGGCTTCTTTGAGGCACAGTCATTTCTGCAGACTAAGGAGAAGGTGAGAGAACACAACCTTGTGCTACATCAGTACTGAGGGTCCAGGGATCCGACATGTGTTTTCCCAGCCGAACCTGCTGTCTCCTGTTTGTCAGAAAGTCCATGATCCATTGACACATGGGATCAAGCACAGACAATTGAGACAGTTGAGTGGTAGCTCTGGCAGTATGGCTTTTAAAACCAAGCTTAAGTCCACAAAAAGAATTCTAGCATATGCACCAGAACTGTCGAGATGCTGTAGAAGGAAGTTGACCGCATCATCAACAAACTGCAGGGGATCTAGCAAAGGGTTGGTAATGCTCTTTAGGTGAGCTTGGACCAGACATTCAAAGACCTTCATGACTACAGAGGTAAGGGCTACAACTTGATCACAGCAATTTTTAGAGTGGATAATAAGACTGAATCAGTTCCCAGAGCTTTTCTCATCTTCTGTCTGCTAAAAAGCTTTTTAACGTCATGCTCATTGAGGGGGACAGGGTTGTTGGGGCAGAGATGAGACAACCAGTGTGGTTGTGGATGATGATGGAGTGGAAGGTTGAGGTGTGGCAGAGAAAGGCTGAATATTCCTTGTGTATTCAAACATACAGTAAAACTCTTTCTGGTCGTTGGTGAGCTGACAGCCATTCAGAAGAAGGGTTTTTTTTCTCACCTTTTAAGAAATCTGTGATCTCATAGAGACCTTTCCAGACTGAAGCTTTACTGTTCTTTACTGTTTTAATCACTTTCTCCAGCTTTTATATGACCTCTTTATAGAGAATTCCAATTTGCATTAAAAATGACAAGGCATGTTGTATTCAGAGTAATGGTGTTGTGAGACTACTAAGAGAAGCAAACCCCATTAACATATTAACATATATACATCTCATCTCCACTCTGGTTTACTGTATTCATGGACAGGATCTCAACATGCATACAGAACTGGAATTCAGTTGAAATAACCTGAAAAAAACTTTATCATTATTATGGAGAAATATATTTTTTATCCTGGGTTGGTCTAGACAAGACAGAGATTCAGAGAGCTAAAACAGGAAACCCACACTAACTAATTCATCTTGGGAATGACATATACAAGTCCTGCACAGTGGTCGGAGGGATTTTAAGCCATTCTTCTTGCAGGATAGTGGCCAGGTCCCTAATGTGATGCTGGTGGAGGAAAACGCTTCCTGACTCGCTCCTCCAAAACAGCGCAAAGTGGCTCAATAATATTTAGATCTGGTGACTGTGCAGGCCATGGGAGATGTTCAACTTCACTTTCATGTTCATCAAACCAATCTTTCACCAGTCTTGCTGTATGTATTGGTGCATTGTCATCCTGATACACGACACCGCCTTCAGGATACAATGTTTGAACTATTGGATGCACATGGTCTTACTGGTGCAATGTGCAATTAATGAAGGTTGGCCACCAGGCTGCTCCAATTTAGCCATGAAACCTCCCACACTAAAATGACAGGTGTTTCAGTTTCATTGTCTAACCCCTGTAGTAATGTACATAAACACTGTGAATATCAATATGATATCTCCCTCACACACACACTGCTCAGAGATAACCACCTCTAGCTGCTTGGTATTAAACACTCAGGAACTGAGGATCAGAGCTTCTGCTGAATGCCATGAATGCTACACCAGCCCAAGCAGAGCCTCCACCTGAGTCCCATCCGTCATCCTACACTGATCAAGTAGCTTCAACTCTGTTGTGTTGTGTTTTCTCACAGATTTCCCACCTGCTCCAAACTGTTTCATTACTACAGGACTCACTCAGAGTCAAAAAAAAAAAAAAAGTTCACAAAGGATGAAAAAAGACAGAGTACAACTGGCACTTTAACTGTACCATTTGCATGTGTGTGTGTGTAAAAAGATGTTATCAAGTTGGTATATATATATATATATATCAGAAGAGGCAACATAGAATACTTTATAGTATTTTAGTGAACCAGTGTTTCATCACTGAGAGCTTCAGTTGCTGTTATAAAAACACTCGGGTATCAAACCCACCTCTGTGCAATACAGAAAGGTGGGATTTTCATGTGTAGCCCACTGCACCACTCATAAACACTGTGGAAGCACATTGCCTTTATATTTGTAAAGATTTCTAATATACTTAATATCTGTTATTTCTAATAATAAATACACTGAAAAATTATTGTTTTGTTATAAAACAATCTTTGTCTATTATCACTGTTATTTTTGTTTTATTTTAAAATATGCATTTATTTTTTATTTAAGTAACGTTACCTTTTGCTGCTGATTATGTGTGATTACAATATGAGTAATTGTGGTCACAGCTCTCATATTTTCACATAGTTTTACAAAATGTGTGAGTTTTTGCAAGTTTCCTGCTGTGAGAGCCAGACCAAACACGTCTGGAACCATTGTAGTTTGGACTACAGTGGTTTAAAACAACATGGTACAAACTTCGGTGGTACTAACAAAGTACAATGGTTTTGGGAAACGTTCGGACTTCAGATGTTGGTTAGTTTAACAATGCATCGTACCATGTTAGTTCAATGATAGGCTCTATCGTTGAAAGGAAAACGCACCCAAGGTCTGAGATCAGTCAGTAAATATGGTCAGACCAGCAGGATGTTAGTGTGGGTTTCCTGTTTTAGCGAGGCTCTCTGACTCTCAGTGTGGGGGAGGAGTATCACACACTTTTGTTTATCTTATTTCACATTTATATTGATGCCATTTAGAGCAAAGAAACTTCCAGGATCCAGGACATATTTCTCCTTCAGATAATAAAGAATTTCACAAGGGAACCCACTAAACCTAATACTACTGCAGTAGATTCCACAGCATGAGGAAAGGCACATGGCAATAGTTTTTAGAAACTCGCCATGAAGGAAGGGTTTTCTTTTATTCTATGCGTTGTGTAAAATCAATAAATCCTAACTATCAGATGCAGTCTGCTCTCCAGCATCCTGGCATACGTATTTCCTGGTAAGGACAGAAAGGTTATTCCTCTAAAACTAGAACATATGTTGGATTTCCTCTGTCCTATGACATCAAAAACACCCCCTTTTTACTAGGCCTAAAGGACTTGACAGGGTTATAGTTTTCAATTCTAAGACCCTAGATCTCTGCAGCAGTACTTTAAGATCAGCTCCAGAATGTTTGACCCTCTCAGACTATAAACTGACTCTAGGACAGTTACTGGTTATAAGACAGTCTCTATGTTAAGTGAGAACAGATCTGAGGTCAGTTATTAAAGACACTCAATGGATAGCGCCTCATTGTGGGTTTCCTGTTTTTCATCACAACTCTCAACGTTGATGCTAGAGAGCTGAGGTTTGTGTTTGTGCGTGTGTGTGTGTGTGAGGGGGGGGGGATTATCTAATTGTAAAATACACAGCTACATCTACATTCCAGTCTAAACTGAGCATGTGCAGAGGAGCACTAGGATCTGATGATGATATCACATTCCCCTTTCAGTTCCTCAGTAAAGGGGGACACCAGTGATACTCTGAGACCATGTTAAACATCTGCGGCCTGACAGAAGACACCAAGGTCTTGTTATCTCAGGATAAACAACAACACACTAACTCACTTTAATAAACTACATATTTAAGGCCTTAAGTCGGATCCAGAGTACACTCCATTATTCACCACAGCCATGTGTTTATTCATCGGCATCTTTCAGAGGTGTGTGTGTGTCTATGTTTATTCTGATTTCAGAGCTGTGTAATAGACTTCAGTGTGGAGACATAACTCTCCTTTCATTTCACCCCGAGAGAGGGAGGAAGAGAGAGAGAGAGAGCTCATCAATCACTACAGCTATCAATAACACCAGGATCAAATGAAGGTTTATAGAAGACATAATGTAGTGAGGGCAGCTTGAACCTTAAAACCATTTGCAGTGAGGAGTTCTCTTCAGAACCTGAGGGAATAAACCAGAGAGCCATGGATAATGGACCCATGCAGCATTTAATGAGGTCACACATCTCAGTGAATGCCGAATTAGTAGCCTGACCACAAGACATTTACATGAGTGAGTTAATGAATGAGTGAGTGAGTGTGAGTGAGTGAGTGCCTTTAGTTCTGTAGCATCAGATGCAGTAAACACAGGTGGAAGAGAGAACAGATGACATTAGAACACACACTGGACCATCAGCTTCCAGTAGACACTACAGTCTGATACAGGAGTGAACTGGGGAACGCTGTCACAAGGGACAAATGGGTCTAAAACGAAGTACTATAAATTGTAGTACACTGAAAACTAAAGGTGCTAAAAGTGTTAGTTGGCCAATCACATAGAAGAACCACAATTTGTTCTTTAAAGAACAAAGAACATTTCTTGTAAACTACATCATCAGCAGTTGGCGGGTGCAGTCATAAAAACAGGTGAAAATAGCTCCAGCCAATCACAGGTTTCGTACTGGGCAACTGTCTGTGAAGTCCTTTGGACAGAGATATTTCTCAGCTGATTGGTCCACATAAATTGAGCAATTCAATTCTGGTCTGATTTTTTATTATCAGATTGGGTGAGGGTTCTGAAGGGGGCTTGGTGAAGTCACTTCCTGCTTCCATTAAAATGACAAGCCATGGTGAGATCAGAGTAAATGTGCTGCGCTACAACTAAGAAAAGCTGAACCCCATTAAACTATTGAGCTGGAGCATCTGTCTATTTTATTTTTCATTATGTCCCACAGTGAATGGACAAAGTCACCAACCACAGACCTATCACATGCTCCCTGACTAGCTCTTTTTAAGAGGGTGATCTTTTATTTACATAAATATATAATCAGATTAAACACAAAAGCACTGACATTGATCCAATTTTTGCAGAGATTTTAATCAGTCTATCCATCTTTTACTCTAATTTAATTCAAAGCAGAAATAATTGACCTTTTTTTCTTTTAGTAATGTACTGTGGTGTTGCAGGTCGTTTCTAAAATATTGTATGAATAGTTATAGATGTATAAATAGTCTCTTGAGAAAGAAGATAGAAATGTAAGTGTTTCTACTCAACTAAAAACCCTGAATATACGTGAACATATTTTGCTGCTTCATGAACATCATGTTGTGGTTATTATGGGTGAGGGTGGTTTCTTTTCCTGTGAAAAAAATCACAGTAATGCACAGCCTTTCATGGTTTATGTTTTTTTTTTAAAGAGTTAGGCTATTGCAGCATTGTTATTATGGTAATCCTGGTAGTTGTTAAAGTGTTGGTAAGCCAGTATCCATGGTACTCCAATCAGTTGCTAAGGTGTTGCTATTGATGTTAACAAAGAAGGTTGCTATTGTTTTGCTAGGAGGTAGTTACAATATTCCAGGTGGTTGCTACAGTGTTGCTAAATGACTGCTATGTAATCTCTAGTTGTCTCTAAGGTTGCTGTGAGATTGCCATGTAATACAACATGGTTGCTAAATTGTTCCTAGGTAGATGGTAAAGTTGCCAAGTGGTGGTACACCATGTTGTTGTTTGATTGGGTGGTACTAGTGTATGCGTATCACTTTGAAGTTGTGAGATCTATTAGTTAAGGCTCTCAGTGAGCAGTGGCCTGAGCTGCAGGGTCTGTGTGTGTTTCCTATTTTTAGCATGACTTCCTAACTGTCAGTGAGGGGGAGGAGACTCACACCTTGTTTTTCTGATTTCAAACTGACCAACCACATCTATGTACGACTGCTTAAAGAGACAGTGCACTCCTTTTACAAGAGGGGGTTGGTTGCTGTTGGCACTGGAAAAAAACAAGTCTATTCTTTTAGAAAAACTTGTCTAAGGGACTGTAAGATATGTTTAGTAAACTTAGTAATGTACATAAATACTGAGAATATCAATATGATATCTCTTACACACACACACTGTTCAGAGATAACCACATCTAGCTGCTGGGCACTGAAGACTCTGCTAAATGCCATGAATGCAACACCAGCCTAAGCAGAGCCTACACCAGAGTCACAACCATCATCTTACACTGATCAAGCAGCTCCATCTTTGTTGTGTAGTTGTTTTACTCAGAAACTGGGAGAACAATGTGTTTATTGCTGCATATTAATGAAGTGAACCTCAATGATGTTTCCATTAATTCAATAGTTTCATATACAACTAATCATAGGTCAGTAGAATGACATTTACACCAGGCCTGAGAGCTGCAGATCAGATCTGAGATCAGTCAGACCAGCAGGGTGTTAGTGTGGGTTTCCTGTTTTAGCGAGACTCTCTGACTCTCGGTTTGGGGGAGGAGTATCACACATTCTGTTTGATTTCACATTTACATTAATGTCATTTACTAAACGTTCTTATCCAGAACAACTAGGAATACAAGACACATTGCTCACTTATGACAGTAAAGTGTATTTAGTTCAGTTCAATGGCTTAACTTCCAGCTCTGTTTGTGTCTTAATATGTGGCCCATGTTTACCATAAACAGCAGTGGAGATGTCACACCTGTCTCTGTTGACGCCTCGCTTTCTCCCTCACTTCATGCCACATTACCACTTGAGTCTGTGGCTTGCTCTGGGGACTTCCCATGGTTCAGCAAGCAGTCGCATTACTCTTTTGTGCACTCCGGGTCACTTGAGTTTTGAATCATTGCATGTTTTATTTTTATACATAATTACTCAGTTATTATATTTACCCAGACTTTGGCATTTCCCATATTGTTAACCATTCTGTTGCATACTGAGCGTTATCTTGTTTGTGAAAGCGATCCCGTGTATGACCCATTCTTACGTTTCTCCTGACTCTGTCTTTCAGATTCGGACCGCTAGTATTTGGTGCTTTGTGTTTCTGACCTCTGCCTGTTCATTTACTATTCTCTAGTCTTCCCCTTTGGTTTTGACTGCATTCTTCTTTCTTGATCTTAATTGTACTTTAAACTTCAGTAAAATAAACCTGTTCCTGCTGAACACCTGCAAGCGTCTATTCTGTTTGCCTATCCTGACAGGAGACATGGTGCATTCTTAACAGTCCAGCATCCACCTTAAACAGCACCATTCTTGTTGCTCAAAGAAACCTTAGAATATGTGCAGAAATCAGAGTTCTCCACTTGTTTCTTCCTCAGTCGTTTGTGTCCATCACTCGGGACATCCAGTGAAGCGTAACAGACGTCCTCTTCTCCAGCCTGCAGGGATTTTATCACATAATATGTATTTACAGTAATATTTACTGGAGCTTATTGTATGTTTACAGTCACTGCTCAGTTTAACTGATGTGGACATTGACAGTGTTTAAGCAAAACCTTGTATCTTCCAAATAGTAACATTCTTAAGTAAGTTTTGGAGCATTTTTCTTGGTCTGTTCACTGTGAAATTTTAACAAAAGGTAAAGAGGATCTGGAGCTTTAAAATTATGCAGGAATATTAAAAACAAAGTGTCATACCTCGTTACATTTCCTCATTTTCTTATTCCCTCGTTGGTCTGCTGCAGGATCAGCTGTTATGTTGGGGAAGGACATAAGGGGGTGCAATAAAGAGTCTGCTGTTCTTCTTTCATTTACAGAGATAACCATAATATATGAGAATATTTACAAATCAAGTGTTCTTTGAGATTTTTAATAGAAGCAGTACCTTTTTTTCTGTAGCAACAGATGTAGTAAACACAGATGGAGGAGAGAAGTAAGGAGAGGACAACACACACTGGACCCAAAATGACCATCAGCTTCCAGCACGAACTACATTCTGATCCAGGAGCAGTGGGAGTAGACTGAAAAGTCATGGAAGTGGTCTGCTTGGGGTTGACCCATGGAATAGTGGGGTCTGAAATAAGAGAGTTATGATAATTTACTGCAAGAGCTGTGATGTTCTCTGCAAACATAAAAACATTAAAACTGAAACCTCTTGTATGCTCAGCACCTTTACTCTTTAATTTATTTGACTGTGTTTAATCAGTTTTAGTTACTTTCTTCTTTTGAAAATGAACTCTCTGACCAGCTGAGATCTCTGTCCACAAAAGATAGGGAAAAAAATGAGAACAAAAGAACTAACTGTGGAAAAGAAAGTTCATGAAGCAGATATTTGTGGGTTTTATTTCAGCAAATACACAAGAATCAGTTTGAAATGATGTCTCAGCACTCACCAAGAAAAGAAAGAAGAGTGGCTCTGGTTCCTTCACGATAACCATTTGCTGGGAACACAATCCCAGTCTCTCCCCTTGAACCCTCATATCGAGCGCAGTAGTACAGTCCCAGCTCTGATTCAGAGATGTTCTCCACTAGAAGATCATAAGTATTGTTTGAAACATTTTTCCTAAAAGAGTAATGTGGAAGCTTTGAGTATGAAGTCAAATGAAGGACAGGAATTTGAAGCTGGTGGATGGACTTTTTCACCCAAACTATTGTAAATGTGTACTCTGTAGAACAGTCACAGTGGAGAGCGATATTGTCTCCTGGTCTCACTTTCATCTCCACGAATGCTCCTAAGGCACTGGAGATCAACACACATAACATAACATAACATTAAAACTGAGGTTAAAGAAAAGACTGTCTCAGATAAGTGACTCTTCTTTAAGCAAACCTAGATGATATTTTTACTTTAAAATTACAGCTTCAAAACTATCATGCTCCACTGAGCTGTAAATGGGAGAAGTGTTGTTGCTACTCAACAGTGCGGAGACTGCACTATGTTAGTTTTGGAGGAGGATGAGAAATTACTTCTGCCTCCCACCTCACTCCCTCTTGCTTTTAGGACAGTGCTGTAAAAGTGAATTACAGTCTGCAACTGTAGGGGGAGCCCAAGAGCAACGATAGCAAATCTTACCTAGTATTTATTTTGAATGATTTTGTAGTTTATTTTGACTTGAAGAACCTTCAGGAGTGTGTACCTCTTCACTACAGTAACAGTCTCTACTATTGTGGGAAGGGTTTACACTAGATTTCTGTGAGGATTTGATGGTATTTCTGGTAGTGCTGGTTGTTCTTACCAGAGAAAAACTGAATGGAGCTCTATAATTGTGGTAAATTCACATGTTGTCATGCTCTGGCCCTATCTCGTGTTTTCCTGCTGTCTGTCTCCCTTGTTTACCTCTGTTTTTTTTTTTTTTGTTCCTGTCTCCTCCTTTGTCTCTGCCTTACCTTATATGTCTCCTTGTTCAAGTATCTCTGTTGTTATTCTTTGTGGAAATAAATCTGTGTTATGCCCTTGCGGCTGCCTCCATCAGTCCACCCGGTCCTGACACATGTCCAGTATTGGGGGAGTATATTTAAGTATCATTTGGCATAGGGTCTGGTGAATCCAGCATCAGTACATGAGCTCCACACTATTTATACTGTTACCATCAGATCCTCACAAATGTTAATTTGTCTAATGTTAACCCTTCCCAGAAGAGTACAGACAGTTACTGCTGTGAAGAGAAACACACTTCTGATGAATGTCCTTCAGTTATATTTACTCTTTCAGAATAAAATTTGGGTTATGAGGTGTCCAAACACATCTGATCATAAACAAATGTGCAAAACCACATCATGCACTGATTTTAATACAGTTAATATCATAAATGAGAATTTCCCAAGCCTCCTGAGCCTTTAAAGATATGAACAATAATAGGGAAGGTCCACAATGAGATGAACATGAAGAAATAAGAAGGTTTACTTACAGATGAGAGGAAAAAGAGCTGCTCTTGATCTCTCCATCTCAGAGACTGCTGCTGAGAGTCTGATGACACTGAGAGTCTTTGTAGCGAGGGGCTGAACTAATTGGTCCACGTCAGTGGAAATTTTGCCTTCTAGCAGTGCATTGGGTTAAAATGTGCTTCGACAAGTGACCAATGAGAGGAAGACCACTCCCACTTTCCGTTTGTTATTTTTATATGTCGGTTTACCCTCTGTCCTCTGTCCTGTGCGAAGGCTTTGTCTCCAGACACAGGCCACTAATAATATTAGAGCAAATATGCCACATGTCTCTAGAGTACACAGAGATGTGAATTATCGCCTTGTGGCATTTATTAATGTCCCATCACACATTTAATCTTAATTTTCAGACAATTAACCAACGAGAGTCAAACAAACTAGTCACATGTGTCCTGAGTGGCCCCTTCTCAAGAGTGTGGTCTTTGATTTAGTAATGTCAGAATATTCTCAGCTGTGTCCAGTGATTCCACATAGGCCCTGGACACCTCTGGAACCCCGGTCAGGATGAAGTGGTTACATATTAAATAATTAATTAATTAATTAATTAAAATAATGTAAAAGTGGATTCAGGTTCAGGAGATTTACCAATTCTGCTGTTATTGAGGTGTTATTAGTGTTATTAGATCTGAGATCACTTGGTAAAGACAATAAAAAGAGACCCTGTTTGACCTAGGTAACACTTTGTTGTTCTTTCATCTTTGGTGCTTGAGAGCTTTTACTCTGGAGGTTGTATGTGTTTTGTGGGGCCAGGACGAGTTGGAGCATGTGATTCAGAAATATTTTTCCTCTGACCATGTGCATTTTACTGCTGTCTACCATAGCATATATTGTGATTTGGATGGTGGTGTGCTGAACTCAACATTAAAAACATAAACCAGATTAGAGCAGCAGGGGATTCATTCAGGACTAAACAGACTTTAAAGGGTTATTAAGATCTTTTCTTTAAACACATGTTGTGAAATATACAACTTGATCATTTGTGTGTGTGTGTGTGTGTGTGTGTGTGTGTGTGTGTGTGTTGTGGTTTTCTTTGAAACTGAATGCAGGTTATGTTTGTCTCTGCATCTTAAAGAGATGGTTGTCTTTAACCACTGTTTCCATGACTCTGCGTGTGTTACAGAACCACCATATGAAATGTCATTCAGCAGATCCAAGATCATTTGCAGTGGTATAAAAGGTCTGAAAGTTATTTCTATGACACAGATCTGATCTGAGATCAGTCAGTAAAGACATTCAGTGTTCAGTGATCTTAGTGTTTGTTCCCTGTACCTATCGAGGCTAAAGTTGGCTACTCTTAAAGTCTCAGGGTGTGATACTGGGGGGAGGGGGGCTTTGTTTATCTGATAAACAGAAAAATGTTTTCTGAATTAATAAGGACAGAGAGTGTTCTTACTTTCACTGTGAAACTCAATGTAGTCTGTAGTGTAGTGTAGTCTAATTCCTACATGGTGTAAAATATTTGGAGTAAATCCTAATGTATTAGCTTAATTAATGTTTGACCATAATCATTACCCTAATTAAACACGTTTAGTGACAGTGATTGGCTGCAGGAGTCCTAGGGGCAGGTAGTGTCACAGTCACACAGCTCCAGGGACCTGGAGGTTGGGGATTCAAGTCCCACTCCGGATGACTGTCTGTGAGGAGTTTGGTGTGTTCTACACGTGTCCTTTTGGGTTTCATCCAGGTGCTCTGGTTTCCTCCCACGGTCCAAAAACACACATTGGTAGGTGGATTGCTGACTCTAAAAGTGTTCATAGGTGTGAATGTGTGAGCGAATATGTAAGTGTGTGTCACCCTGTGAAGGACTAATGCCACCTCCAGGTGTCCAGTGATTCTGGAGGCTCTGGACACACCACGACCCTGAACTGGATAAGCGATTACAGACAATGAATTAATGAATGATGGAAAGAGCAGAAGCACCATCTATTACTGTATGGTTCCAGAAACATGACACTGATCGAAAGTCCAAGTCCAAAGACCAAAGTCGCTGGATCTCAAACACAAATATAAACCTCTTTTAGGAGAAGTTTGCAGTGAGAGCTCACACACCAACTGTCCACAGGTTAGAGAGATGAATGTTTGCTTTCACTATCCATGGTGCTGAAACCTTTATAGGCTTCTGTTTGTTTATTCTGAACTTTTAGATTAGGGGTATTTAGGGGATTGCCGCATTGCCTAGTGTGGTTACAATCATCCATTACTCTGTTGGGGGTCTGAGTATCCCACACACAGGACAGGGACATGGGGAATATACACCTGAGACCAGAAGAGACTATCAATACTAGAGGGTCCTGAGATGGGTCAGATGAAAGGTGAGAGGACTGGAGAAAACAAAGGACAACTGAAGAAAATTCAGAATGAGGGAAAAAGTGAAATCTCACCGCTCTCCACCCTTACCTGGTTGTGTCTATAGCACACACGAGACAAATGAAGCAGCAGCTGGTCCTGCAAGTTTATATACCCCCAGCTCCAGGTGTTTACACTGAGTGTCTCTGGTTTTGCTCTTGTTTTGGCTGTGAGTTTTATGAGTGTTTTTGGTTAGTTAGAGAGATATGTCCTAGAGTTAGCACTTGACATTTATTTTCTCTTTCAAGATTCAAGAGGCGTTATTGTCCTTTCAACTATATACTATATAACTATATAACCAGATTATTTAACTGAGCATGTGCATTTTGCTGGTGAATGTCACAGTTATTTTGTGGTGCTGCTCAAAAAGCAGGACCAGGGAGATCAGATAAACCAGCACTAATCAAGCTTCAACCATCAGACTAATTTAGACTAGCACTAAACTTTGACCTGTTGATGTGGAAGAAGACGACCTGTCATCTTTCTCAGTTACTGTCCATCCTCTCTGTTTCTTCTCCCTCCAGATGTGGACCTTGAGAAATGAAAAGTTGCCTAGTTGGACAATTCCAGGATTGTTTATCATTATGCGTGTGGAAGGAGCAGAGTCTCATAATGAACCATGTCCAGAAGCACCTTCCATCATCATATGGTTCCAGAAACATGACACTGATGTTTGAGCTGCAAAGTCCCTGGATCTTAAACCCAACAAAAGCCTCTTTTAGGTGAAGTTTGCAGTGAGAGTTCACAGAGCACAGGTGTATGGTTAGCTGTATGTTTAATGCTGAATGTTCACTGACCATGGTGCTGAATCTTCTCTACTTATTTACTGTGAACTGTTAGCTGAGGGTTTTTTTTGTGGGGTTTGGTGTTATGGTTACTGCCTTGTTGATAAGTTGTGGTTTTCATTGATGTCTTTTACTAAATATGGTTGCATAGGTTTTTGGAATTTGAAAACTGTTGGTGACTGTTAAGGTGTTGCTAGAATATTGCTAAGACATCATAGATGGTTGAGAAGATGTTGCTTTCATGTCCCAAGAGACTGCAATGGTGTTGTTAGGTGCTTGCTATGTTTGAGATATTTGAGAAGGTGTCAGGCTGTTGCTATAATATTCATTTCAAATACTAAGATGTTGCTAAGCTGTTATAATAGAATCTGAAGTGTCTGCTAAGATTTTGACAGGCAGTAGCTATGAAAGTTCAAGTCATTGCTAGAATGTTGTCATGATAGTCAGTGTGGTTGCTAATATGCTGATGATGGTTTCTAAGGTGGTGTTAGTTAATAAATGTAATGAAACTAAAATAATGAATTATGGTCATTAATATAACAGTGTGATGAAATTTGAGCCCTGCATTCAACCCCTTGGTTTCAGTGAACTCACACATGATTTGTGACATTGAACATACCCCTGGAGCAGTAGGCAGCCAGCTTCGGCTCCCAGGGAGCAGTGGGTGGATTTGGGACCGTTTTTGTGGGCATATCAGCCATGGATTTGAGTTGATTTTCCATTCACACCACCCTCCCACACACCCTTCACCCCTTGCCCCTGTCCCTGCTTATGAAACTAACCACACACCATTTGCTAGGATTCAGGCAAAGTTTATTAAAGTCCAGTGAAAATTTTGAAGAAAACACCAAATATTAACCAGCATTTACAGTTAGAAAGAAGAAGAATCCACAGAAGAATTTTTTATTTTAAGAATAAAAATTCATAAAGTAAGAAAAGCTTAAACAGTTGCTGATGAGTTTAGATACAAATATATGTATAGTGAAGCCTGATTTAAAAAGAGATTAAATTCTCTAAAAATAAACAGTATATTTCACACAAAACAGGCAAAAAATACATGAGGAGGGAAACACAGAGACAGAGACAAAAACCTGGGAGACACTGGGATCAGAAGAAAGTTGAGAGGACTCGATGAAACCTGACACAACTGAAGAAAAGACAGAATGAAGGGGAGATTGAAATCTCTCAGCCTCCTACCTTTATCTGACTGTGTCTTTCAGCCAACAGAAAGAAAGAACCAGCAGAGAGTATATACCCCAGCTCCAGGTGTTGGGTGTTCACGTTCATTGACTCTCCTATTCAGGAAGAGCGCCAGAGCCAACTTTTACATTTCAAATATTTTTAACAAAATATTTTCCCAGTGCAATAAACCACACTCTGATCTCAACCTGAAACTAAATCAACTCCAACTGACTGTGGTACCTTCTCTTATTGAATTGACTTCTGCATTCTCTGAGTTTTAACCTCAGAATATGTGCAGAAATCAGAGCTCTCCACCCGTTTCTTCTTCAGTCGTTTGTGTCCACCACTCAGGACATCCAGCGAAGCATAACAGACATCCTCTTCTCTGGCCTGCAAGTATTTAATTATCAAATATAATATTTGTTATTAACTAAAACTTAAAAACAAAGTCTTCATAGAAGTGGACTGCTTTACTGAAGCTTATAGTATGTGTACAGTCACTGCTCAGTTTAATTGATGTGAATATTGACACTGTTTAATCAAAACCTTGTATCTTCAAAATGGTAACATACTGATGGAAGCATGTTTTGGAGCATTTCTCTCTGCCTGTTCACTGTCAAATTATAACACAATTTAAAGAAGAACTGGAGCTTTAATATTATGCAAAAGTATTAAAAACCATGTGTCATACCTCGTTACGTTTCCCCTTTTTCATATCCCCTTGTTGTTCTGCTCCAGGATCAGCTGTTATGTTTGGGTAGGACAAAAGGGGATGCAATAAGATTACAAATTCAGCTGTTTTATTTTAATTTGCATAATATAACATAGTATTTATATTTCAACAGTTATTTGAGATGTTTAACTGAAGCAGTACCTTTAGTTCTGTAGCGATAGATGTAGTAAACACAAATGGAGAAGAGGAGTAAGGAGAGCAGAACACACACTGGACCCAAAATGGCCATCAGCTTCCAGTAGGAACTACAGTCTGATCCAGGAGGAGTGGCTGTGTATTGGGGACCCATGGAGTTAGCCTGGGGATTGATTTGGACAGTGGTCTGGGTCGGGCTGGCGCATGGAAGAGCTGGGTTTGAAATAAAAGAGATTTTATTTAGAGAAATTTATTCTGAGAACTTTAGCTTAGTGGAAAGAACACAGAACAGTGTTGGCTCTATTGGTCGCCCTCGCCTAGTGTTTTTACTGCAACATAATATTCTAGCATTTACAAGGCCGTTATTTATTTGTGTGATTGTGATGACAACAAATGAATTGGAGTGTGTGTAGACCTGGTGAACATGATGATGGCCAGATAAGGCTTCATTCATTCATTATATGTAACCACTTATCCAAATTCAGGGTCGCGGGGGTCCAGAGCCTACCTGGAATCATTGGGCACAAGGCAGGAATGCACCCTGGAGGGGGCGCCAGTCCTTCACAGAGCAACACAGACACACACACATTCACACCTACGGACACTTTGGAGTCGCCAATCCACCTACCACTGTGTGTTTTTGGACAGTGGGAGGAAACCGGACGGCCGAACCGGAGCACCCAGAGGAAACCCACGCAGACACGGTGAGAACACACCAACTCCTCACAGAAAGTCACCCGGAGCAGGAATCGAACCCACAACCTGCAGGTCCCTGGAGCTGTGTGACGGCAACACTACCTGCTGCGCCACCGTGCCGCCCCCAGATAAGGCTTCATGTTAGGAATTTAATTTTATTTTACATTAGCCCCGTGGCAATAGCCATGTAGCCAGGGCCTAGGCATGCCCCTGGTGGGAAAGCATGCATTACAATGGCTGGTTGCATTCCCCAGATATGAGGCAGTCCAATTGCAGTCTTCACCAGAGAAAGAAGAAATGTGAGGCTTGAGGAGCTGGTGATGGATATAGAGGTGGAGTTTCACTCTGGCTGCTCGTAGCAGTAGGAGAAACCAGGTCTGCACTGTAGAGCTTGTAGTTTTTGAAGCAGTGGGGAAGCAGATATGATGACGGCAGATTCACTTTCCCCAAACAAGAGGCAGTCCTGTAGCAGTGTAGCCGGAGTTGGAGGTAATGGGAGGCTCAAAGTCACGCTCTGGTGTGGGAAGCAGACGCGGGGGTTCACTCAGGTGGCAAGTTTCAGAGGTGAAGCAGAACAGACTGGAACACGCTGAAGAGTTTAGAGCAGTCGGAGCAGGAAGCAGGCGCGGCAATGGCCGAATGAAGCCCCAAAAATGAAGCAGTCTCATAGCTGTTTAGCCGGAGAAGGGGGAAATAGGAGGCTCGGTGAGCTTGATGATGGCCGAACGCTGCTCCACAGACACAGGACGTAACAAGAAATTAACCCAGAGCTGACATTTTGAAGCAGTGAAGTCAAGATCTGTCCCATTAGTCAAATTCATCAAGTTAGTCTGATGCAGAAGTTTGCAGTTTGTTTTTACACAACTTGAATTTTAACTTGGAATTTGGATTGTGCTTTCTGACAGATGTTAACACATCTCCAACAGCAGCTCAAACAGGAAGAGTTTCTGAACTATTCAGAAATACGAGTCCTCCCTCAGAACAAGAGGAAGACGAATCAGAAGAAGAAACCCATCACTTGATAATGTCCTACCACCTAGTTGTTGTTTACATATTTGATGTGAAACATTATTAAAAAGAGCAAAATAATAAAAAAAAAAACAGGACACAAGAATCAATTTGAAATTATATTTCAGCACTCACCAGGGAAAGAGAGAAGTGTGGCTCTGTTTCCTTCAAGATGTACACCCCCAGTATTTTTAGGACGTAAAGCACAGTAGTACAGTCCCAGCTCAAATTCTGAGATGTTTTTTACATTAAGGTCATAACTTGAAGAATTCCATTTGAAAAAGTAAGGAGGCTTGGAATCTAAAGTTAAATTAAGAACAGGAGGCTGAAGCTGGTGGGAGGATCTTCTCACCCAAATTACTTTAGAATTTGCTTTGTCTTGTGTATTCTGCAACTTACAGTCACAGTAGAGAGTAATATCATCTCCTGGTCTCACTTTTATTTCCACTAATTCTTCTGAGACACTGGAGAGCAACACACCTACAACACAACATTAAAACAGAGGTTAAAGAAAATACTGTCTCAGAAAATTGAAACGTCTTAATGTCCCTGTAGTTTGTTCGAAACTGAAGGATATTCATCAGGAGTGTGTTCCTCTTCACTGCAGTAACATTCTCTACTCTTCAGGCCAAACATTCAGCTGGAATCTCAACCATTGCAGTGAGGATTTATTGGCATTAAGCCATGAATACATCAGTGGGCTTTTTGTCATCTTGCCCACAATTCGCATTAGACATGGTGACTTTAGGTGTAGAGTTATACAGCATGAAGTGGCGGTTTCACAAACAGGGATTAAGCCTAATCCTGGGCTACACAGCATTTTGTATTTTGATTTCCATTGAAATGAGGGTATAGTTCAGGGCTAGGATTAATCCCTGACTAAGAAACCACCCCAAATAACCGACAACACTAATATTTGTATCTGCAACGCTAACCATACATTCTTCCAAAAGTGTAGACATTTTAACTGCAATGGAACACACTCCTGATAAATGTCCTTTTGCTCCAAAGGAAGTTTGGGTTGTGAGGTGTCAAAACACTTTTGGTCATATAATGCACATCGTAGAGAAACATTTTAAGACATTTCCCAAGTCTCCTGATCTGTTGAATATCAACATTTGATCAATAATAGAGAAGTTCCACTATGAGATGAACTTGAACAAATAGAAAAGTTTACTTACAGACGAGAGAAAATAGAGCTGCTTTAGATCCCTCCATTTCAGAGACTGCTGCTGAGGGGCTGATGACATTGAGGGTCTTTGTAGCGAGGGGCTGAGCTGATTGGTCAACGTCAGTGGAACATTTCTTGTAATCTACATCATCAGCGTTTGTCAGGCGTGAATGTAACCACATGCAAAAACAGCTACGGCTTCGCACTGGTCAACTCTCTTTGAAGACCTTTGGACAGAGACATTTCTCACAGCTGATTGGTTCACGTAAATGGAACATTTCAGTTCTGGTCTGAGTGTGTTATGATCTGATTGGATGGGGGGACTGAAGGGGCTTGGTCAAGTCACTTCAGAATCAGAATCACTTTATTTTGTGAAGTATGTTGGACATACAAGGAATTTGTCTCAGTGAGAGCATACATACCTATACATATAATGTAACATACATATAATATGTAACAAAATAAACAAAAAAGTCAGACAGGCACAGAGACTACTAACATGTATTAAACTAAGTAAATCCTGAATATAGTATAAATGAAGGGGAAAAAGAATGGTTGACGAGTGGCAGAGACAAGCTGAATGTTTCTTGTGTATTCAAACTTACAGTAGAACTCATTCAGGTCTTTGGTGAGCTGACGGTCAGAATAAGTGGGGACTTTTTCACATTTTAAGAGATCTGTGATCTTTTGGAGACTTTTCCAGACTGAAGCTGGGTCATTAGCAGCAATTTGGCTTTTAAGCTTTTTTGAGTTTTCCTTCTTTGCTGTTTTAATCCCTTTCTCCAGCTTTGGCCTCTTTGTAGAGAATTCCTGTTTACATTCAAAATGACAACGCATGTTGTCATCAGAATAATGGTGTTTTTCTACAGCTAAGAGAAGCAAATTGTTTTTATATATTGGGATTCAAATCTGATTTGAATTTAAGTGTCACATCTATTCTATTTCCCATGACATCCCACAGGGCAGTGGACAAATGAAGTAACCAACCACAGACCAATCATTGACCAATCAACCATTCTTCCTTAGTTTTTTTTAGCAGCTTCATTTTGAATGTTGCCTAGAAGCCAAAATCTCTCTAGAAAATAGAAAATAGAGACAGTGCTCAAGCTTTGGCAAGAAGGCATAGTGGTCCCTAAATGTTTCCCAGATGATGGATTTACACACTTGCACTGGGACAGTTGTATGAATATATACATCCTATTCAAATGTGTTTGATAAATTTGAAGAAGGCTCTTGACCATGTGCCTAGACTCATGCCTAGACAATCTGTCACATCCTGGCCAAGTCCTGTCTGCTTTTCCCACCATGTGCTCCCCCCACCATGGCCCTGTTTGTTGTTGTTCCTGTCTATGCCCTTGTTCCGCCCTAGCCCCACTTTAGTCCTGCTTCTGTCTCGTTATTTTTCTCCAGGTGTTCCTTGTGTGTCTTGTCCCTATATACTCCTGTAGTTTGAGTGCTCCTTTGTCTGGTGTTGTGTGAGTAGATATGTGTTTCACAGGCTTTCTGTTCACATGTGTCTACCCTGGTTCATGGCCCTTCCTTGTCCGTACTTGTTTAGTTAGTTTTGTCTTTATTACCCATGTTTATTTTTTATCCTGTCTGTGTTAAATAAAATTCCTTGCATTTACATCCGTCTCCTCGTCCTCCATGTGCAGCTGTGACACATGCTGTGGAAATTACTCCAAGAGTATGGGGTTTGGAGGATTCTGTTGTGGGGATCCCGTCCCTGTACAAATGCAGTGAGTGCTGTGTCCCAATGCTTGGTCTTAAATCATTCAAGTGTATCCTGGTCTCAAACAAAGGTACGTCTCATCTCCACTCTGGTTTGGATATTCATGGTCAGGATATCAACATGCAGACAGAACTGGAATTTAGTTAGTTAAAATAATCTGAATAAATTGTATAATTATAATGGAGAAAGATGTGTTGGACACGAGGTTGGTCCCGATAAGATTGTTTACTAAATGTTATTAATGTCAATGTGGCATCAGATAAACAAGTACATGAGATATTCCTTCCTCACACTTAGAGTCAGAGAGCCTCACTAAAACATGAAACCCACACTAACACCCTTCCGGTCTGGCGGTATTTATTTAATGATCTCAGATCTGATCTGCAGCTCCCAGGCCTGGGTTAAAGGAGTGATACTGAGCTGGGATCCAATTTATATGAAAGTTGTATGGTTTTATCTTTTTAAAAGAGAAACAATCATGGAAAAACCTGTGTTTAGAAACATCACCTCAGTAATAATAGTGTTAATATTATTGTCTTAGTGTCGGTTTCCAGTTTTAGCAAGGCCTGCTCAGTGTTGGGGAGCAGACTCATATTACTTTTTATTTGATTTCATGTTGATTAAGCACATCACTCTACCACTGCTTAGACAGCCAGTGCACGTTTGTATGTTGTAGAGGGGCCCTGGCGGCATACAAGTTCATTCTGCTAAGTGATTTTAAGATTTGTTTAGTAAACTCAGTAATCTACATAAACATTATGAATATCAATATGCTGTCTCCCACACACACACACACACAGCTCAGAGATAACCACCTCTAGCTGCTTGGTATTAAACACTGAGGATCAGAACTTCTGCTGAATGCCATGAATGCTACACCAGCCCAAGCAGAGCCTCCACCCAAGTCTCATCAATCACCCTACACTGAACAAGCAGCTCCATCTCTGTTGTGTTGTGGTTTCACTCAGAAACTGAAAGGATGCTGTGTTTATCCCTGCACATTAATGATGTGATTGTTATTAACTACAGATGTTTCCATGACTGTGTCTCTGGGTTTAATATAAGTGAAGCTTTGTTAGAAGCATTCATTTCATTAAAGACTGATCCCAGGTCAGTATCTTGAGCTTAACCCCAAGCTTTAGATCTGCAGATCAGGTCTGAGATCAGTCAGTAAATACGGTCAGACCAGCAGGATGTTAGTGTGGGTTTCCTGTTGTAACAAGGCTCTCTGACTCTCAGTGTGGGGCTCTCTGACTCTCTATTTCCTGGTAAGGTCAGAAAGGTTAGTCTTCTTAAACTAGAACATATTTTGGATTTCCTCTGTCCAGTGACATCAAAAACACATCCTTTGTACTTAAGGGACAGGTCTAAAGGACTAGACAGGGTTATAGTGTTCACTTCTAACCATGCGTTCACACTAGCCGGCAACAAGTTGCTTACGTCTCCCCAAGCTTGTCCTTTGTGTGTGTGTGTTGAGGCCACTCCTGTTGTCTCGGAGGTGGGTGGTTCAAAGAGCAGAAGCTGGCCGAACTTCAATCCCTGTGTCTAAAGTTGGTTCAAATATTTTTTTTGCAGCCAGTCATTTAGAAGGTCACTTCACGGCATCAAAACTCATTTGCATAAAGTTGAGAAAAGTTCAACTTGATTTGTTGCTTGTTGCTCTGTCACTGAGTCACCGTTACAAATTACATTGTTCCATAGGAAATGACTGGACAATTGTTGATTTGTCACCTGGCAGTGAGAACTGGGGAAACAGCAGTGCTTTAAGATCAGCTCCAGAATGTTTGACACTCTCTGACTATAAACTGACTCTAGGAAAGTTCTGAGGTCAGTTATTAAAGACACTTAGTGGACAACGCCTCATTGTGAGTTTCCTGTTTTTATCACAAGTCTCAATTTAAATGCTAGAGAGCTGTGGTGTGTGTGTGTGTGTGTGTGGTGTTTATCTGATTGTAAAATACACAGCTACATTCCAGTCTAACCTGAGCATGTGCAGAGGAGCACTAGTTTCTGATAATGACATCAGACCTTCTTTCAGTTCTTTAGTAAAGGGGGACACTCTGAGAACATGTTAAAACAATTATGGCCCAACTGAAGACCCCAAGGTCTTTTTATCTCAGGGTAAACAACAACACACAAACTCACTTTAATAAACTACAGATTTATTTAAGGTCTTAAGTCATTCCATAGTACACTCCATTATCCACCACAGCCATGTGTTTATTCATCAGCACCTTTCAGAGGGGTGTGTGTGTGTGTGTGTGTGTTTATTCTGATTTCAGAGGTGTATAATAGACTTCAGTGTGGAGACGCAACTCTCCTTTCATTTTCTGCTCACACTGATGTTCCTTAATACAGTCGCCCTTGAGAGAGAGAGAGAGAGAAAGAGAGAGAGAGGTTGCATGATCAGTCACTACAGCTATCATTAATTTCAAGACTAAATGAAGATTAATAGAAATGTAATGAAGATGGTTTGAACCTGAAATGGTGAGGTGAAGAGTTCTCTTCTCTCTTCTGAACCTGAGGAAATAAACCAAAGAGAACCATGAATAATATTTACATTTACAGCACTGGGCCCATGCTCAGATCTAGAACCATGCAGCATTTTAATGATGTCACACATCTCAGTGAATGCAGAATTAGTAGCCTTACTCAAGGACTCTTACATTTATAGCACTGTGATCCTGACAGAGCGGGGAATCAAGCCCCATTCCCCTACCATTCAGTTGACATTGATATTACACACTACACTACAATGACCACAAGACATTTGCATCAGTGACAGAGTGATTGAGTACCTTTAGTTCTGTAGCAACAGATGTAGTATAAAAAGATGAAGAGGAGTAAGGACAACAGAACACACGAAACCAAAATGGCCGTCAGCTTCCAGTAGGAACTACAGTCTGATCCAGGAGGAGTGGCTGTGTATTGGGGACCCTTGGAGTTAGCCTGGGGATTGATTTGGACTGTGGTCTGAGTCGGGCTGGCACATGGAAGAGCTGGGTTTGAAATAAGAGAGATTTTATTTAGAGAAATATAATCAGAGAATTTTTAACCTAGTGGAAATGACACCGAAAAATGTTGACTCTATTGGTCGCCCTAGCCAAGTGTTTTTACTGCAACATAATATTCTAACTTTTACAAGGCCTTTATTTGTGTGATTGTGATGACAACATATGAATTGGAGTGTGTGTACAACTGATGATATTTGAAAAAAATTAATTTGTTTAACAGTTCAATATTGGTAAAATGTAACCAGGGTTATGATCTCTCTGAGCAATCAAAATGGACTCTGTAGTTTCCATTACAACAACCAAGCTGACCATTCACTGTGTCCAAGTAATTCCCACTTTGCTACTACTGATCATGCCCCCACTGAGTGTGGAGGTGAATTCAGACGTCTTTGGGGATGAGTTTAAGATTGCTAATTATTGCATATGAAGCTGTAAACCCCTGTTTGATACAAACCGGATTCCAAAATAGTTGGGACACTAAACACATTGTGAATAAAAACTGAATGCAATGATGTGGAGGTGCCAGCATCTAATATTTTATTCAGAATAGAACACAAATCACAGATCAAAAGTTTAAACTGAAAGAATGTATCATTTTAAGGGAAAAATATGTTGTTTCATAATTTCATGGCGTCAACAAATCCCAAAAAAGATGGGACAAGGCCATTTTTTAACCACTGTGTGGCATCCCCCTTCTTCTTACAACACTCAACAGACGTCTGGGGACAGAGGAGACCAGTTTCTCAAGTTTAGAAATAGGAATGCTCACCCATTCATGTCTAATACAGGCCTCTAACTGTTCAATCATCTTGGGCCTTCTTTGTCACACCTTCCTCTTTATGATGCGTCAAATGCTCTCTATAGGTGAAAGATCTGGACTGCAGGCTGGCCATTTCAGTACCCGGATCCTTCCCCTACGTAGCCATGATGTTGTGATTGTTGCAGAATGTGGTCTGGCATTATCTTGTTGAAAAATGCAGGGTCTTCCCTGAAAGAGATGACGTCTAGATGGGAGCATATGTTGTTCTAGAACCTGAACATAGTTCTCTGCATTAATGGTGCCTTTCCAGAAATGCAAGCTGCCCATGCCACAAGCACTCATGCAACCCCATACCATCAGTGATGCAGGCTTCTGAACGGAGTGTTGATAACAACTTGGGTTATCCTTGTCCTCTCTGGTCCGGATGACATGGCGTCCCAGTGTTCCATAAAAAACTTCAAATCGTGACTCATCTGACCACAGAACAGTCTTCCATTTTGCCACACTCCATTTTAAAAGACCCCTGGCCCAGTGCAAACGTCTGAGCTTGTGGAGCTTGCTTAGAAATGGCTTCCTCTTTGCACTGTAGAGTTTCGGATGGCACGGTGGATTATGTTCACTGACTATGCTTTCTGGAAGTATTCCTGAGCCCATTCTGTTAATTCCTTGACAGTGGCATTCCTGTTTGAGGTGCAGTGATGTTTAAGGGCCCAGAGATCACGAGCTTCCAGTAGAATTTTACAACCTCGACCCTTACGCACAGCAATTGTTCCAGATTCTCTGAACCTTTTGATGATGTTATGCAAGATTGATGATGATAACTTAAAAGTCTTTGCTATTTTACACTGGGTAACACCATTCTGGTATTGCTGCACTATCTTTCTGCGCAACAATGGTGGAATTGGTGATCCTCTTACCATCTTGGCTTCAGAGAGACACTGACACTCTGAGAAGCCCTTTTTATATCCAATCATGTTGCCAATTGACCTAATTAGTGTTAATTGGTCTTCCAGCTGTTCGTTATATGCTCAGTTTCCTTTTTTTCAGCCACTTATTTCTACTTGTCCCAACTTTTTGGGGATTTGTTGACACTGTGAAATTTTGAATCAACATATTTTTCCTTTATAATGTTACATTTTCTCAGATTAAACTTTTGATCGGTCATCTATGTTCTATTACGAATTAAATATTGACATTTGCCATCTCCACATAATTGCATTCAGTTTTTATTCACAATTTGTTTAGTGTCCCAACTTTTTTGGAATCTGGTTTGTAGATGAATGCGAGAAAAGGGTGGAGACGAGGTGGAGTGGGAGCAGTTGGTCCGATGTGGAAATGATGTATGTTTCAGGGTATAATGTCCAGTGTGCTGGACTTTTTTTCTGCCTTTTTTCAACTCGACAGCAAGTTTTACAATGTCCCACCCACTTTTACTGGTTCCTTCCCATCCATGGCTTTCTACTGGTTGGTCAAGTACATTTAGGTTTTTTTGATTGGTTGTTGGCGGCACGGTGGCGCAGCAGGTAGTGTAGCAGTCACACAGCTCCAGGGGCTTGGAGGTTGTGGGTTCGATTCCCACTCTGAGTGACTGTCTGTGAGGAGTTGGTGTGTTCTCCCCATGTCCATGTGGGTTTCCTCCCACAGTCCAAAAACACACATTAGTAGGTGGATTGGCGACTCAAAATTGTCCGTAGGTGTGAGTGAATGTGTCACTGCCTCCATGACCAGACAAAAAGTTTTTCTTCATTATTTCACATTGATAACTGAAAAGTCTTGTTATTTTAGACATATACTGATACAAAAAAATAATTATGCCAACAATGGAAAGTTATTTTCATAGTCCCAAATAGCGAGCAAAACATTTGAGTCCAGCTGTATGGACATTTGGAATTAGTCTATGGAATGTTGCTGACTTTAGCATTCTATGTATTGTTAGTATGTGCATCTAATGATCAATATTACATTATTGTTCATAGATTCCGTGTTATGCTTATCTACTCATGTCTGTTTAGGCCTAACAGTAGATGTTCTTCAGTTACTAGATGAAAGTGACTGCAGTTTGGAGAGTAGTGAGGATGAATATACACAGGATATGGAAATTGATAGGGACTTCAGTGATTCTGAGGACATGCCAGATGAAAAGGAAGAGGTAACATAAATAAAACAGCTAATGTTAGCTTAATGTTAAAATAAAAGGTCATTTTAAATATTGTTCAATTATGTTGTCGTTGAAACCATGTGTTTACCGAATATAATGTAGTGCTGGTATCGGCTCCAGATTACCAAGCCTGGTCTAAAAGGTATTTTAATGGAAATTTTTATTTAACCTAAGACTGCACTTAAAGCATGAGAAACAAATGGGTATGTACACTGCATATTTGTAATTGTAAATATTATTTTTTAATTAAGGTGGTTCTTATGAAATATCTTACAGGGAGCTGAACAGTCTGGATAATCATGGCATTTATTCAAGCATGCAGCATTCAAACCTTTTGATGTTCCAGCATATGTGGATCCACAGTACAAACATGATGCAGACAGAGAACACTTGACACCTCAGAACTACTTTCAACAGTACTTTGATGATGAATTTTGGGGTCGAGTTAGTGACCAAACTAATTTACGAGCTTTGCAAAATGATACATGGCTCGAAACATCACAGTCTGAAATCAGACAACTCGTTGGGTGACAATTTGTGATGGGAGGCCAAAAAAAGTTGCAATAGATGAGCAAATGATTCCTTTCTCTGGGGCCACAGCTCTTCAACAATATGTCCCAGGCAAGCCAAAACCAGTTGGCTCAAAGAATTACATTCTAGCTTCTCCCAGAGGATGTGTACTTGATTTTTTTTATTTATCAAGTTGCAACAACCTGGCCTGATGCTAACCCAGATAAAACCATTGGCATAAGTGGCTCAGTTGCCATGAAACTTATGGAAACTCTACCTGTGGGTACAGAGTTGTACTTTGACAGGTACTTTACAAGCATCCCACTGCTTGACAAGTTAATAAAAAAGGGTTGTTAGCAACAGACACCATCATGGCAAACAGGTTACCAATACTACAACACCTGCCCGCTAACAGTACACTGAAAAAGGAAGGTCATGGTTCCTACTGTGAATTTGTAAGGCACAATGAAACATTGTGTGTTGTAAAATGGATGGACACCAAGTCTGTTGTACTCACAATCCATGTATCACGACCAAACATGACAATTGAGTGGCACTACTCAAGAAAAGACAAAGCCTACATTGATGTTAAAAGACCACACATTGTTGGTGAATACAACCAAAATATAGTAGGAGTAGACCTCTGCGATCGAATGATTCATTGTACAGGATTAGCATTCTAACCAAGAAGTGGTCAGTGCATGTATTACTTCATTCTTGTGAATTCATGGGTTGAATATGTTAAGGATTGTGAATACATTGGCATTGCCAAAAAAGACACCTTAGATTAGTTGGATTTCCATCTTTTTGTTGGGGAATGTCTGGTGTTCAGGGGTCAAAAGAGTAGGAGCACAGATGAGCTCACGGCTCCTCTTCTGCCTCTTGTCTCCATACACAATTCACGTCAGCATGTGCCAAACTGGGATGTTAGACAGAGTGGGGCAGAGCATTTGCCAATGGTGGGTAAGGAAAGCACCAGCTTTTAAAGATGCAGGAACCCTGGTTGTAAGAAAAATCATGCATGAAATGCTCAAAATACACTGTATTTCTGTGTATTCAAACTGACCAATACTGATTTTATGAGTTTCACAAAAGGTCCCGTTAAAGAAAGTGATGGAAAACAAGTTACAAAAACAAGTGTTACATGCTGACTATTCTACTTTGAAATAATAAGTTATAGACATATTGTGTGTTTTCAGAAGAAGTTCATGTGAGTTTCATGTGAGTTTTTAGCTGCATTGTCATGTTGAATGTCTAAGCAGTGTTCAATGATTCTAAAAGCTTTTGATGGAAGAACTGTTTGTATTCTAAAATAAATTGTGTAAATAGAAAGGAAAAGGTAAATGTGAGCAGAATTGACATGCTGAATGTTTTGACCGAAGTTTTTAGTAATTCTATTTTTATTAAGAAATTTGAATGATATACATTTAGTACATACTACATGGATTATATGAAAAATAAATTGAAAGAAATTAAAGAAAAATATAGACGCAACATGCTTAATGTGTTGACTTGAATAGTGATAAATAGGCAACATTAATAAGATAATTCAGTTGTGGAAATGGAAATGTACTGCAAAATGTTTATATGAACTTCCATATTAGTATGTAATTTTTAATGTAAAAATGTATTACATGATTCCCCTAACACTTAACATAGAAAATGCACTTGCTTTGGATCCTGGGTTAGTAGTAATAAATATTAGAATTTTTCCAACTCATGTGGAGCCTGTCCTTAATTCCAAATGTCCAGTATACTGGACACTGACTATATTAAAGTATTCATACAATTAAAACAATGTATTATGACTTTGACCGCGACCCTGAAATGGAGAAGCGGAAAAGAAAATGATGATGATGATGATGATGATGATGATGATGATGATATTATGACTTTGGCTGCAGTAAACATATTTCTTTGCTAAACATCATTTGTTTTTGACATGTACTCTCTTGGGACTGAGAAGGATAAGGCTGAGAAGAGGAGTTCAGGCATGGATTTACTCCCAAATTTATGTTATTACATACCTTCGGTTTGCTAGTACAGACCATGCCCCTAAAGGGTGAATGGGGAGGTAAACTCAGAAGTATTTTAGGAAGGAGTTTAGGGTGGCTTATGAATCCGTATGAACCAGACCCCAAAAATGACAAGAATGCTAATCATTAATTCAGTTCAATTCAATTTATTTATAAGTACATTTAAAATAGATGTAGCTGACCAAAAATGCTGTACAACAGTAGAAATATATAAAAAATATACAAATAAAAACTTACAGTACTAAAAATAAAATAATAAATGAAATAAGTTAAAAAAGTGTAAGTTGAAAGTGAAACTGAAGTGAAAATTAAGTGCTACAGAATGGACAGGTTGAGATACTCTGGTTGCGGGTTAGGTTGGTGTCCTGGATCATGAGTAGGTGAATGAAAGGTGTTAGTGAGTCTACAAATGAACTGCCTTTAATAAACTGGTGCATGGCTGAGTGCCATGTGATTGATTTATTGATTATGATGATGACAGAAATTCTAGCTTGATTGGAGATGGAAATTTGAGTATTTAATGTGCCAAAGCAATAAAGGGGTTGTGATTGCACAACGCAAGTCCAACTTGGTCATAAATAGCTAAGATACTTGGGCCAGTGGAGGTGGATTTCTAGTGGCCCTAAAAGTCGTATACTACACAGGGGCAGCATTGTTGAATTGAGAAGTCCTTAGTTGGCACTATGACCATAACTACACAGTAAATTCACCAGTGTTAAATCAACACTATTAGTGATAAATTAACACTGTTAGTGTAATAATAAATAACTAATAGTGTTGATTTAACACTGGTGAATTTACTCTGTAGCTATGAGGACACAGAGGTCCGGAACTCGGTTGTTTTTTTTTTACGTTTTCCCCATCTCCCGTATTTCTAGGACACTGGTTTTTGACAGGCCATTGTCTGTGTATTTTTGCTGCACCTGACAATTGTGCTCTAAATTTGTCGGTAGAATTGCCAAACTGCTCTCACAAGATCTTTCAATTATTAACTGTATTTAAGTGCTTATTGAGAGGTATGTTATGCATATATTGTAGACTAGCATACAACACTGCTGCTATGATATTAACGTGAGGATTTGTGAGGGAAAATTGAGGGTTTAGTCAAAAACATGTGTGTAGCACTGCTATTCAAACCTGTTCTCTAGCTGCAGCAACATTAGCTGACCAGACTTAATACCAGTCAAGTTATGCTACCATTTTAGATCATGCTACCTAGTGTGTATTTACAGATTTAAATCCCAAAATACAAAGGTAGGACATCTTAACACAGGATATAAACTGAATAATACAAAATGACTTCAGAAGTTACATGTTTTATATACACATTATATTTGTCTTAAATCAGTTTATTAAAAAAGTCCAACACAAATAAAAAAAAAGTAGTATATTTTGTAATTTATCTAAACATGATTTCAGTGTAAGTTATTTATATAAATTGCAAATGTCTGTCTCGTAATAACTTGCTTCCAGCTTTAAACAGTTATTATTAAAAGTAACGTGATATGACGTGATATAATCTATGCAGTATATTAGTACAATATAAGAACATGAACTGTTTTAATTACTGCATTAATACTGTAATTTAGTTTGGTCATGCAGTATATTACTAATATTTTACGAATATACTGCATGGTCAATCAATACAACTGTATTAATGCTAGTAATTAAAACAGTAAGTGTTCTTATGTCCTAATCCTACATGGATAACTAATATATGTTTATTTTAATGTGAGACTAAAGTCTTAGTTCCTATATATTGCCAAAGTGAATGTGTTTGTGATTATTTTTTTTTCCTTACTCAGTAAGGAGAAGTGAGAGATTTGCACATAGGGACAGAGATAGAGAGAGATAGAGAGAGAGAGAGAGAGAGAGAGAGAGAGAGAGAGAGATAAAGGTAAACCTAAATCAAAATACATAGTCTAAGTGGAGTCAAAGCATTTTATAAGAGAATGGATAGGTAACATATATTAGAAGTCAGCATTTGAAGCTGTAAACATTTGGCATTGTGAAGTGGAGTGGGTTTGCATTTGCGCAGTGTGGACCTCACTAAAATTTTAAATCTAGTTATCTAGTTCTAGTTCTGTAGGCAGGGGACTGGTCCAAGGCATCGCCTGAAGAAAGAGCATGAGTTGAAAATTAGGGGCTAGGAGCAGTGTGGCTGCATAAAGGAGAGGTCAGCCTGAAAGCCTACAACAGCTGGAGGAAACAGTGCTAACTATATCATAAGAGGCAGGGTGTGATGCGGTCACCAGAGGAGAAATAAGGATGAAGGTCCCCAGTGACACAAGCTGGAAAGTTAGAAGCTGGGAGCAGATTACTTCAGTAATCTGAAGTCTTACAATCCTTAAAGAGTCTTGCTTGTTTACTGTAATGTTTGTAGCACATCATTGATAAATCCATTACACCAGCAAATGTGTCAAATACCACACAACAACCTTTGTAGTCAGGGGTCAGCAATTTTCTTGCCCTGAAAATGAATCTCTTCTACAGAATCATGTGTTAATTTATTATGAATAAATGGGAATAATTTCAGTGAAAGTCACTGTAGCTTAGGCTTGTGTCCTATCTCAGCCATTAATTCTAAGAACAATACAGCATATACAGTGTGAAATGTTAGGGGGATAGTGATGAAATACCTTTATATAGAAGCTGGATATTGTCTGAAATTACACTCTTTTAGTGAATCGCATTATGTGAAAAACAGTTTAAATAAATAAATAAATAAATAAATAAGAGCATTTTAATCAATGTGCTTCAGCCATGTATGTCAAGTTTATACATCAATGTATTAATTCACTTGCAACTTACCATTGATTCGCAGCAACTAATACCTCACTACTACAGCCACCAGTTTATGAAGGTTTCAGGTTCCTGATAAAATTTTCCCTTCTACCTTAAAATGGTGCATACATTACATGTTGAGTTCTGCTATGTTGTGTAGAAAATACAAACAGTCCACATAAAAATAAACCTTGCTTCTTATTTGAATATTCCACAGGTGCTCCCTTAATGAAGACACAGTTCACATGAGCAATGATATGTGGGAGACAGACGGAGAGGTAAAACTTAACAAGGGATGGTTTGGTCCCGTGATTGCAATTGTATTTCAAGATTCTTTCAGGCATGTATATTGTAAATATATTGTAATATTTAGCATTATAAGTAAGAAAAATATATAAATGTTTTGACCTCCCATCACCAAACTATTGCTTTGACTCTCTTTTGGGGCATTCAAGTCTTAATTAGGGGGGCCAGACCCCCGCAATCACTCCTGTAATTAAAACCCTGAATAAAACCCCTAGTGTATCGGTTCCAAACAGAACACAGTTTATATTTTCCAAATACATTTTGGTTGGCAACACTAATAATGTCCCGTCATGCTCCAGCTCTGAAACTGACTCACAGAAATGTGAGTTTGTGCAGAACAGTCCAGAACATGCAGAACAGCAAACATGAACTCGTGTGGTATTAGCTCTGGCTCACTGGGTAACAATTGGTCTGATTTGGGAATGCTCGGGTCCCTGAACAAAATAATTTTTTTTAGAATATTTTAACAGACCGGATTAGAGCAATAATTGGGCCAGATCAGGCTTCATGTTAGGAATTTGATTTTATTTTACATTAGCCCGGGGGCAATAGCCCTGTAGCCAGGGCCTAGGCACACCCCTGGTGGGAGAGCACACATTACAATGGCTGGTCACATTCCCCTGATACGATGCAATCCCATAGCAGTTTTCACTGGAGAAAGAAAAAATGTGAGGCTTGAGGAGCTGGTGTTGGAGATAGAGGTGGGGTTTCACTCTGGCTGCTCGTAGCAGTAGGAGAAGCCATGTCTGTGCTGCAGAGCTTGTAGTTGTTGAAGCAGTGGGGAAGCAGATATGATGATGGCAGATTCACTTTCCCCAAACAAGAGGAGGTAACACTGGTTGCAGTGGGAGGTGAAGCAGGAGAGAGCAGAGGCCGCGCTCGGATCAGGAACACACTGAAGAGTTTAGAGCAGTTGGAGCAGGAATCAGGTGCGGCAATGACCGAATGAAGCCCCAGATATGAGGCAGTCTCATAGCTGTTTAGCCGAAGGATGGAGAAATAGGACGCTCAGTGAGCTTGATGACGCTGCTCCAAATAGGAGGCAGAGGAAGAACCCAGAAATTAACCCAGAGCAGAGGAGCAAGCAGACATTTCGAAGCAGTGAAGTTAAGGTCCATCCCATGAGCCAAACGTAGCAAGTTTGTCTGACACAGAAGTTTGCAGAGTTTGTTATTACATAACTTCAATTTACACCTGAGTTTAGCTGAGTTTGAGTTGTGCTTTCTGACAGATGGTGTTAACACATCTCCAACAGCAGCTCAAACAGGAAGAGTTTCTGAATTATTCAGAAATACGAGTCCTCCCTCAGAACAAGAGGAAGACGAATCAGAAGAAGAAACCCATCACTTGATAATGTCCTACCACCTAGTTGTTGTTTACATATTTGATGTGAAACATTATTAAAAAGAGCAAAATAATAAAAAAAAAAAAAACAGGACACAAGAATCAATTTGAAATTATATTTCAGCACTCACCAGGGAAAGAGAGAAGTGTGGCTCTGTTTCCTTCAAGATGTACACCCCCAGTATTTTTAGGACGTAAAGCACAGTAGTACAGTCCCAGCTCAAATTCTGAGATGTTTTTTACATTAAGGTCATAACTTGAAGAATTCCATTTGAAAAAGTAAGGAGGCTTGGAATCTAAAGTTAAATTAAGAACAGGAGGCTGAAGCTGGTGGGAGGATCTTCTCACCCAAATTACTTTAGAATTTGCTTTGTCTTGTGTATTCTGTAACTTACAGTCACAGTAGAGAGTAATATCATCTCCTGGTCTCACTTTTATTTCCACTAATTCTTCTGAGACACTGGAGAGCAACACACCTGCAACACAACATTAAAACAAAGGTTAAAGAAAATACTGTCTCAGAAAATTGAAACGTCTTAATGTCCCTGTAGTTTTTTCAAAACTGAAGGATATTCATCAGGAGTGTGTTCCTCTTCACTGCAGTAACATTCTCTACTCTTCAGGCCAAACATTCAGCTGGAATCTCAACCATTGCAATGAGGATTTATTGGCTTTAAGCCATGAATACATCAGTGGGCTTTTTTGTCATCTTGCCCACAATTCGCATTAGACATGGTGACTTTAGGTGTAGAGTTATACAACATGAAGTGATGGTTTCACAAACAGGGATTAAGCCTAATCCTGGGCTACACAGCATTTTGTATTTTGATTTCCATTGAAATGAGGGTATAGTCCAGGACTAGGATTAATCCATGACTGGGAAACCACCCCAAACAGCTGACAACACTAATATTTGTATTTGCAACCCTAACCCTAAATTCTTCCAAAAGTGTAGACTTTTTTACTGCAGTGAAGAGGAACACGCTCCTGAGTAATGTCCTTTTGCTCCAAAGTAAGTTTGGGTTGTGAGGTGTCCAAACACTTTTGGTCATATAGTGCACATCGTAGAGAAAAATTTTAAGACATAAATAAGACATTTCCCAAGTCTTCTGATCTGTTGAATATCAACATTTGATCAATAATAGAGAAGTTCCACTATGAGATGAACTTGAACAAATAGAAAAGTTTACTTACAGACGAGAGAAAATAGAGCTGCTTTTGATCCCTCCATTTCAGAGACTGCTGCTGAGGGGCTGATGACATTGAGGGTCTTTGTAGCGAGGGTTGGGCTGAGCTGATTGGTCAACGTCAGTGGAACATTTCTTGTAATCTACATCATCAGTGTTTGTCAGGTGTGAACGTAACCACATGCAAAAACAGCTTCGGCTTCACACTGGTCAACTCTCTTTGGACAGAGACATTTCTCACAGCTGATTGGTTCACGTAAATGCAGCATTTCAGTTCTGGTCTGAGTGTGTTATGATCAGATTGGATGTGGGGTACTGAAGGGGGCTTGATGAAGTCACTTCAGAATAACTTTATTTCTCGAAATATGTTGAACATATAAAGAATTTGTCTTGGTGAGAGCACACATGTATAACATTTAACAATCAACTTAAAAAAAGTCAGAAAGGCACATAGACTACTAACAAGTATTAAACTAAATGAATCCAGAATATAGTATAAATAAAGGATGAAAAGGAGGATTGAGGAATGGCAGAGACAAGCTGAATGTTTCTTGTGTATTCAAACCTACAGTAGAACTCATTCAGGTCTTTGGTGAGCTGACGGTCAGAATAAGTGGGGACTTTCTCACATTTTAAGAGATCTGTGATCTTTTGGAGACTTTTCCAGACTGAAGCTGGGTCATTAGCAGTAATTTGGCTTTTCTGCTTGTCTGAGTTTTCCTTCTTTGTTATTTTTACTTTATAACAAATGAAGTAACCAAACACAGATCAATCACACTCTTCCTTAGGTTTTTAGAAAGTTCATTTTGGATGTTGCCTAGAAGTCAAAATCTGTTTAGAACAGAAAAGAGAGACAGTGCTGAGCTCTGTCAAGAAGGCATGGTGGTCCCTATTTGTTTCCCAGATTTACAGACTTTAACAGCTGTATGAGTATGTCCATCCTATTCAAGACTGTTTGACAGATTTAAAGACGACTATTGACCATGTGCCTAGACTCATGCTGTGGAAGGTACTGCAGGAGTATGGGGTTTGGAGGATTATGTTATCTATCTATCTATTGTTACAATATCTAGACACCCAAGGACACTTTACAATCCATACTGCTCAGAACGCTCAGAACACTCAATCCACACACACACTGGCGAGAAGCGGCAGCCAAACGCGTACAGCGTACTCTCAACCAGGAATGACCGTCGACCTGGAGGACTGCATCGGGCACTAGGGTTTCACCCAGGACAGAGTGTCAATCCATATCTGGGCACACACACATTCACTCACACATACAGACATTCATTCACATACACACTCATTCACTCACACACAAGGACATTTATTAGAGAAGCCAATTCACCTACCCTCCGTGTTTTTTGGACTGTGGGAGGAAACCGGAGCCCCCGGAGGAAACCCATGCAGACACAGGGAGAACATGGAAACTCCACCCAGATGGGACTTGAACCCAGCACTGAGAGGTGAACATGCTCACCACTAAGCCACGTGCTGCCCAATCATGGGGAGCCAGTCCCTGTACAAATGCAGTGAGTCCCAACGCTTGGCTTTAAATCATGGCTGTATCAAGTGTGCCCTGTTCTCAGACAAAGATACATCTCATCTCCACTCTGGTTTACTGTATTCATGGGCAGGATATCAACATGCAGACAGAAACAGAATTTAGTCAGTTAAAATAATCTGAATGAACTTTATTCGGAAACTGAAAAAAATATGATTTGGATTAGTGTTTACTAAATATCCTTAATGTTACATCAGATAAACAAGATCATATGATAGTTCATCCCCACACTGACAGTTAGTGAGGGGGAGGAGTATCACATGTTCTTGTTTATATTTATAATTTCACATTTAAATTGATGGCAAGTGGTAACATAATGCACTAAAGCAGTAGCTTTAGTAAAGGCACTAATGGCAATGGTTTTGAGAAATTTGCCATGAGGGAAGTGTTTGACTTATGTGAGTCAACTGATCCTGATTCTGAGGTTAAACTATCAGATGCAGTCTGCGCTCTGGCATCCAGGCAAAAGTATTCCCTGGTAAGCTCAGAAGGGTAGTGTAATTTGCCGCTTGTCACTGAATCACGGTTACAAATCGCATTCTTCCATAGGAAATGACTGGATGCTTGTCGCTTTGTTGCCTGCTAGTGTGAAAGAGGGGTAAGGCACTAGATCACTTCAGCAGTGAACTACAGCCCCAGAATGTTTGACCGTCTCAGAATATAAACTGACAGTTAAGGCTCAGTTAAGTGAGAACAGATCTGAGGTCAGTTATTAAAAACACTCACTGGACAGTGCCTCATTGTGGGTTGTCATCTCAACTTTGTTACTAAGGAACCGAGGTTTGTGTGTGTGTGTGTGTGTGTGTGTGTGTGTGTGTGTGTGTGTGTGTGTTTGGTGTTTATCTGATTGTAAAATACAAGCTACGTCTCCTTTCCTGTCTAAACTGAGCATGTGTAGAGGAGCACTAGGATCTGATAATGACATCACACTACTGATCAACCGATATGATATTTTTGATGGCCAATGTCGATTTTTAGCAGTAGTAGCCGATGGCCGATATGAAGAGCCGATATTCTTATTCCTCAGGCAGTGAATAAACTAGAGGCATTATCATGATTTATTTATATAGAAAAACCTTCAAATTTGTAAAAGGATCCATTTAGAAGCCCTGACATATATATGAAGTGACCAAACGCTTATGAATACCACAAAAGGCGCTTGTCTTATTTTTGAAAAAAAAATGTTAGTGTCTATAAACTGAAGAGTTCATGAGTCCCATTACTTTTGTCTCCAGGGGTCTATTTTCACCATGTAAAATTTGGAGTCGATAACTCCTAATGATTAGACCCCAAGCTCTCCATAAGGAAAATTATTACTTTTACTGCAAAAATACAGTGTATATACCTTGTCTAGACCTAATGTCAACATCTTAGTGTTATCTTTACTTTCTTTGAGAAACTCATCTCCTGTCCCTCACCAAGTGGCCACCCTTCACCAAAGAGTAAAAACCCTTAGTTATGGTGTGTTTTATTCTGATTTACTGAGTTTATTTCTGATGTTTACACTTGTTTCTCACTGAGTACAGTGTTCCTTTAAATGACAGACATGTTAAAAGGCGAGAGCTGCACTCTGATTGGCTGTAGAGTGAGGCAAATTCCCCCACACCCCCTGCTGAATTTAATTGTCTTTTGTGTGGTAAATGTAACTCTGCCCCTGATTGGTCTACAGACTTGATTGACATGTCATTGGAAAGCTGAGAACCTATGTTACGTGGCAGTATGTGTGACATGGCTTCATGGGGATCACATTTTAATTAATTTTTGAAAATGTGTACTAGTTTTTTGGCCAATACTCTTGACACAAACATGAGGATTACTCACAATTGGTTTGATGGAGAGACTCAGATTTAGTCTCGTTTTGAAGGGGACTATCTAAGGTAAGCGCTGCTGTGCTAACTTTGTGTGTGAGCTGCTTGTGGGCTCTTCAGGCTTCAAGAAACAGCGGTTTTGTCATTGATGAGGAAGAAACCTGAAGTTTGGAATATCTTATTTTTTCGGCTTTAATTTCTTACATTTTAGTGTATATCCTCGTGATCCTGAGAGTCTGCCCGTTCGATTGGTGTATGATATGTACACATTGACTCAAATATGGTGCTGTGAAAAATCTGAAAATCTGTTCTGTCGTTATTATATTTTCATAACAATTTCCAGGCAAGGTATATTTATTCATTCAGTATCTGTAAGCGCTTATCCAGTTCAGGGTTGTGGTGGGTCCAGAGCCTACCTGGAATCATTGGGCACAAGGCAGGAATACACCCTGGAGGGGGCGCCAGTCCTTCACAGGGCAACACACACACACATTCATTCACACACTCACACCTACGGACACTTTTTTTTTTTTTTTGAATCGCCAATCCACCTACCAACGTGTGTTTTTGGACTGTGGGAGGAAACTGGAGCACCCGGAGGAAACCCACACAGACACAGGGAGAACACATCAACTCCTCACAGACAGTCACCCGGAGCGGGAATTGAACCCACAACCTCCAGGTCCCTGGAGCTGTGTGACTGCGACACTACCTGCTGCACCACCGTGCCGCCGGCAAAGTATATTTTGACCAAGAATACTTATTTAGCTATCAAGTGGAATAATATATATAAAATGATTGAAATAAATGTAAAGCAGTGACTTTAAGCTTTAATTTGGTACATTAACTGTCGACTTTGGACCTGTAGTACTTGAGATATAAAAGGCACTGAACACTCTGCTAAATGCCATGAATGCTACACCAGCCCAAGCAGAGCCTACACCAGAGTCCCAACCATCATCCTGTACTGAAGCAGCTCCACCTCTGTTGTGTTGTGGTTTCACTCAGGAACTGAAAGGAAGCTTCGTCAGAGGCATTAGATTCATTAAAGTCTGATCCTAGGTCAGTATCTCCAATTGTTTACTCAAACTGTGAGAACCCTGTGTTTGTCACTGCATATTAATGAAGTGAACATCTCTAACCATTGATGTTTCCATAAATTAAATAATTTCATATACAACTAATCATAGGTCAGTAGAATGACATTTACACCAGGCTTGAGAGCTGCAGATCAGATCTGAGATTAGTCAGACCAGCAGGGTGTTAGTGTGGGTTTCCTGTTTTAGCGAGACTCTCTGACTCTCAGTGTGAGGGAGGAGAATCACACATTCTTGCTTATTTGATTTTATATTTACATTAATGGCATTTAATAAACTTTCTTATCGAGACCAACTAGGAATACAAGGCACATTGCTCCATTGGGACAATAAAGTGGTTTTAGTTCAGTTCAATGGCTTAACTTCCAGCTCTGTTTGTGTCTTAATGTGTTGCCCATGTATAAGATGAACAGCAGTGGAGACATGATGCATTCTTAACAGTCCAGCATCCACATTAAACAGCTCTATTCTTGTTCCACAAACCCTTTATATTTTTCAAGCAAATTTGATAAGATTTCAGATGAAAAGGAAACAAATAAATGTGACCAGAATTTCAGTTGTAAGAAAATGTAAGAAATACTTAATGTTAAAAGAAAATTAAGAATACTTTATTTCACTAAAAGCAGTAATACTCATTAAATGAAACTTTTTTAAAAGAAAAATGCTAAATTTAACAACTTATAATTAGAAAAAGAGGTAAGCAAATAGTTTTAAAGCTTTACTTAAAAACTTTACTTTATTTCACTACATGTGGTAATACTCAAAACAGTGAAATAAACCATGCTCCCTGATCTCAACAACCTGTAACTAAATAAGCTCCAACTGATTATGGTTAACTTTTTCTCTGATCTATATTCTCTGAGTTTTAACCTTAGAATATGTGCAGAAATCAGAGGTCTCCACTTGTTTCTTCCTCGGTTGTTTGTGTCCATCACTCGGGACATCCAGTGAAGCATAACAGACATCATCTTCTCCAGACTGCAGGGATTTTATCACATAATATTCATTTACAATAAAGTTTACTGGAGCTTATTGTATGTTTACAGTCACTGCTCAGTTTAACTGATGTGGACATTGACAGTGTTTAAGCAAATCTCTCTATCTTCCAAACAGTAATATTCTGAAGTAAGTTTTGAAGCATTTTTCTTGGTTTGTTCACTGTGAAATTTTAACTAAATGTAAAGGGGAACTGGAGCTTAAATTTATGCAGAAATATTAAAAACAAAGTGTCATACCTCATTTTGTTTCCTCATTTTCTTATTGCCTCGTTGGCCTGCTGTAGGATCAGCTGTTATGTTGGGGAAGGACATAAGGGGGTGCAATAAAGATTCTGCTGTTCTTCATTTCATTTACAGAGATGACCATAATATATGGGAATATTTACAAATCAAGTGTTTTTTGTTTGTTTGTTTGTTTGTTTGTTTTTTTTACAGAACAAGTACCTTTATTTCTGTAGCAACATATGTAGTAAACACAGATGGAGGAGAGAAGAAAGGAGAGGGCAACACACACTGAACCCAAAATGACCATCAGCTTCCAGCACAAACTACATTCTGATCCAGGAGCAGTGGGAGTGGACTGGAAAGTCATGGGAGTGGTCTGGGTGGGGTTGACCCATGGAATAGTGGGGTCTGAAATAAGAGAGTTGTAATAATTTACTACAAGAGCTGTGATGTTCTCTGCAAATATAAGCAGGTTTTTCATTTAAAACTGAAACCTCTTTTATGTTTAGCACCTTTACCCTTTAATTTATTTGCCCGAGTTTAATCAGTTTTAGTTACTTTCTACTTTTGAAAATGAACTCTCTGACCAACTGAGGGCCTGGCTCTGTCCACAAAAGACAGGAAAAAAAAAAGAGAAAAAAATAAATAACTTTGGAAAGGAATGTTTATGAAGCAGATATTTGTGGCTTTTATTTCAGCAAATACACAAGAATCAGTTTGAAATGACGTCTCAGCACTCACCAAGGAAAGAAAGAAGAGTGGCTCTGGTTCCTTCACGATAACCATTTGCTGGGAATACAATCCCAGTTTCTGATATTGAACCCTCATATCGAGCGCAGTAGTACAGTCCCAGCTCTGATTCAGAGATGTTCTTCACTAGAAGATCATAAGTATTGTTTGAAACATTTTTCCTAATAGAGTAATGTGGAAGCTTTGAGTGTCTAGTCAAATGAAGGACAGAAATTTGAAGCTGGTGGATGGACCTTTTCACCCAAACTATTGTAAATTTGTACTCTGTAGAACAGTCACAGTGGAGAGTGATACTGTCTCTTGGTCTCACTTTCATCTCCACGAATGCTCCTAAGACACTGGAGATCAACACACCTGCAACACAACATTAAAACTGAGGTTAAAGAAAAGACTGTCTCAGATAAGTGACTCTTCTTTAAGCAGATGGTAGATGATATTTATACTTTAAAATTACAGCTTCAAAACTATCATGCTCCACTGAGCTCTAAATGGGGGAAGTGTTGTTGCTACTCAACAGTGCGGAGACTGCACTATGTTACTATGGGAGGAGCGTGAGACATGGCTTCTTCCTCCCATCTCACTCCCCCTTGCTTTTAGGACAGTGCTGTAAAAGTGAATTACAGTCTGCAGCTGTAGGGGGAGCCCAGGAGCAAAGATACCAAATCTTACCTAGTATTTATTTTAAATTACTTTGTAGTTTCCTCTGACTTGAAGAACATTCAGGAGTGTGTACCTCTTCACTGCAGTAACAGTCTCTACTCTTCTGGGAAGGGTTTACACTACATGCCCGATGATTTCTTTGAGGATTTGATGGTATTCAGCCAAGAGCAAACTAGTGAGGTACTGATGTAGGTCGCTTAGTTCTGGCACCAAATCCCACCAGAGAAAAGTGAATGGAGCTCTATAACTCCAGTAACATGTTGTCATGCTCTGGCCCTGTCTCATGTTTTCCTGCTGTCTGTCTCCCTTGTTTACCTCTGTTTTTTTTTTTTTGTTCCTGTCTCCTCCTTTGTCTCTGCCTTACCTTATATGTCTCCTTGTTCAAGTATCTCTGTTGTTATTCTTTGTGGAAATAAATCTGTGTTATGCCCTTGCGGCTGCCTCCATCAGTCCACCCGGTCCTGACACATGTCCAGTATTGGGGGAGTATATTTAAGTATCATTTGGCATAGGGTCTGGTGAATCCAGCATCAGTACATGAGCTCCACACTATTTATACTGTTACCATCAGATCCTCACAAATGTTAATTTGTCTAATGTTAACCCTTCCCGAAAGAGTAGAGACAGTTACTGCTGTGAAGAGAAACACACTTCTGATGAATGTCCTTCAGTTATATTTATTCTTTCAGAATAAAATTTGGGTTATGAGGTGTCCAAACACATCTGATCATAAACAAATGTGCAAAACCACATCATGCACTGATTTTAATACAGTTAATATCATAAATGAGAATTTCCCAAGCCTCCGTTAAAGATATGAACAATAATAGGGAAGGTCCACTATGAGATGAACATAAAGAAATAAGAAGGTTTACTTACAGATGAGAGGAAAAAGAGCTGCTCTTGATCTCTCCATCTCAGAGACTGCTGCTGAGGGGCTGATGACACTGAGGGTCTTTGTAGCGAGGGGCTGAACTAATTGGTCCACGTCAGTGGAAATTTTGCCTTCTAGCAGTGCATTGGGTTAAAATGTGCTTTGACAAGTGACCAATGAGAAGAAGGCCTCTCCCACTTTCTGTTTGTCATTTTTATATGTTGGTTTACCCTCTGTCCTCTGTCCTGTGCGACGGCTTTGTCTCCAGACACAGGCCGCTAATAATATTAGAGCAAATATGCCACAAACTAGTCACATGTGTCCTGACTGGTCTCTTCTCAAGAGTGTGGTCTTTGATTTAGTAAAGTCAGAATATGCATCAGGGATGCATCTGGACCCCTGATCAAGATAAAGTGGTTATTTATTAATTAATAAATAACAAACTAACAAGTTAATTAATTAATAGCTTTATATGTATAAATTGATAAATAAATGCGCTTTTACTCTGGAGGTTGTATGTGTTTTGTGGGGCCAGTACGAGTTGGAGTGTGTGATTCAGAAATATATTTCCTCTGACAATGTGTATTTTACTGCTGTCTACCATAGCATATAGTGTGATTTTGATGCTGGTGTGCTGAAATCAACATTAAACAACATAAACCAGATTAGAGCTGCATGGAATTCATTTAGGACTAAAAAGCTTTTAAAGGGTTAATAAGATGTATATTTTAAACATATGTTGTGAAATATACAACTTGCCTTTTGCCTTGATTTTCGTTCTTATTAAAGTCAGTTTACACCCTTGATGAACATACTGGCTTTGTGTGTGTGTGTGTGTGTGTGTGTGTGTGTGTGTGTGTGTGTGTGTGTGTGTGTGTGTGTGCGTGCGTTTGTTGTGGTTTTCTTTGAAACTGAATGCAGGTTATGTTTGTCTCTGTATCTTAAAGAGATGGTTGTCTTTAACCACTGATGTTTCCATGACTCTGTGTGTGTTACAGAACCACCATATGAAACGTCATTCAGCAGATCCTAGATCATTTGCAGCACTATAAACAGGTCTGAAAGTTATTTCTACGACACAGATCTGATCTGAGATCAGTCAGTAAAGACATTCAGTGTTCAGTGATCTCAGTGTGGGTTTCCTGAACCTATCGAGGCTGAAGTTAGCTACTCTTAAAGTCTCAGAGTTGGATACTTGGGGGGGGGGCTTTGTGTATCTGATAAACAGAAAATTGTTTTCTGAATAAATAAGGACAGAGAGTGTTCTTACTTTCACTGTGAAACTCAATGTATTTTGTAGTGTAGTGTAGTCTAATTCCTACATGGTGTAAAATATTTGGAGTAAATTCTAACATATTAGCTTAATTAAAGTTTGACCATAATCATTGCCCTAATTTAAGCACATTTAGTGACAGTGATTGGCTGCAGGAGTCCTAGGGGCAGGTAGTGTCACAGTCACACAGCACCAGGGACCTGGAGGTGGGGGATTCAAGTCCCGCTCCGGGTGACTGTCTGTGAGGAGTTTGGTGTGTTGTCCCTCCGTCCGTGTGAGTTTCATCCAGGTGCTCCGGTTTCCTCCCATGGTCCAAAAACACACATTGGTAGGTGGATTGCTGACTCTAAGTGTCTGTAGGTGTGAATGTGTGAGCGAATATGTGTGTGTCACCCTGTGAAGGACTGATGCAACCTCCAGGTGTCCAGTGATTCCAGAGGCTCCAGACACACCACGACCCTGAACTGGATACAGACAATGAATGAATGAATGATGGAAGGAGCAGATGCAACATCTATTACTGTATGGTTCCAGAAACATTACACTGATGTTTGAGCTGCAAAATCCCTGTATCTCAAACACAAATATAAGCCACTTTAGGTGAAGTTTGCAGTGAGAGCTCACACACAAACTGTCCACAGGTTACAGAGGGATTAATGTTTGCTTTCACTATCCATGGTGCTGAAACATCTACTGCCTTCTATTTGTTTACACTGAACTGTTAGATGAGGGGTATTTAGGGGATTGTCGTGTTGTCCAGTGTGGTTACAAACATTTTGCAACGCTATTTCTTTGGTTGTTGTATGTGGATAAGTGCCTACTTTGTTTTTCAGGGTGGTTCCTTAGATGTAGCCACCTGTCTCTATGGTATCAAAAGTGGCTGTTAAGATGTTGCTAGGTTGTTGCTAATTCACCCCAGATGGTTGCAAAGTATAGAGATTATAGCCCATGTAATTGCAAAAGTGTTTTTTACATTTGCTATGGCATATAAACGTTTTTTGCTAAAATGTCCCCAAGCTGTGGATATGAAATGTCTGGTTATTGCTAACATGTTGCTAGGCTGTTGCTATGGCATTCAAGGAGGCAGCCAGCCTTCACGGATTTGAGGGAGTAGGCAGCACTCACCCAAATATTCCTGCCAGTCCTGAGGATCAAACTAATGACATTCCAGTAACTCCAGTTCTCCAACCATTACTCTGTTGGAGTATCCCACACACAGGACAGGGACATGGGGAATATAAACACAAGAGCAGAGGACATTGCTTTATAAGCTTTAAACTAAACTCAAAATAAACAGTGCATACCGAAACACTAGTAAGAGGGTCCTGAGAGACTCAGGGCTCAGATGAAATGTGAGAGGACTGGAGAAAACAAGGAACAAGAAAATTCAGAATGAGAGAAAGAGTGAAATCTCACAGCTCCCTACCCTTACCTGGTTGTGTCTATAACCTACATGAGACAAATGAAGCAGCAGCTGGTCCTGCAAGTTTATATACCCCCAGCTCCAGGTGTTTACACTGACTGTCTCTGGTTCTGCTCATGTTTTGGCTGTGTGTTTTATGGTTAATTAGAAATATAAGCACTAGAGGAAGCACTAGACATTTATTTTCTGTTTCAAGATTCAAGAGGCTTTCTTGTCTTTTCTACTATATACAGAGTACACAGTGAAACAAAACAACATTCCTTCAGGACCATGGTGCAACATAAACGAGTGTTTGTGTTGTTAGTTAAGTTAGAGTTGTTTGAGAGGTGGTTAGCTTGGGTGATAGTTGTTTTTGACACTCTTCAGATACTACTACATTCTGTAATATACTCCATCCTTTATCTATCTGTGTTCCCAGTTGATTTATTTTGCCTGTTCTCAATGTTTCATTTGATGTAGCAATGTACATTTAATACATGTACCATTTGTGTTATAATTGCACCAGAATGTTTAATAAACTTCAACTAAGCATTCTTTAAACATTTTTAGTCCTTAATTACATTTTTGGGATCCATATTATAAAGTCTTATGCATATATTAATTATAAATGCAAGTTGTAATACTGACACCAAGCATTTAAAATCAGAACTATAATAGTTTCAAAACAGTGGTGAGAGCTGTCCGCCTTCTCCCCTCCTCCCCAGATGTGAAGCTAAACCAGGTTGCCATTTTGAGGAAAATTGAACGAGCAAACAAGAGGTGAGTTTAAGAACTTTGGACTGTAATAGCTAAGAAGAATGTGCCATAGAAAAATGTCCAAAATTTCACTAAGACATCTATTTACACAAGAAAAAGGCAAAAAAGTGAACGAGCGGCTGCATTTTCCCTGCATTTATAAGCATGTACTGTCCAAAACCTTATTAAATATTTAGACTAGACAAGGCTGGTGTTACTTAACCTTTTTTCATTGTGTGTCACAGTTCCTTTTAACATTGTGTGTCACAGTTCTTTAGCACATGGTTCTGTTATTATTTTGTTCCTGTCTCCCTCCTTGTCTCCGCCTAGGCTCCACGCTCTCATTGTGCCTCCATTGTGGTACTGCCCCCTCATTATCTGTCCCAGGTGTTCCTTGTCTCTGGTGTGTATTTTAGTTTCCTTGTTTCAGTGTTCCTTTGGTGGACATTACTGTTAGTACTTGTGTCTTTCTGGTCTGTTTGTACCTGTGTTCTACTGTTGTATCTGTCTAGTCTGTTTGTACCTTTCTGTAGTCTGTTGGTATTTCTCTCTCTTTTTATAGCGACAGATGAAGTAAACACAGGTGAAGGAGAGAACAAATTTTTTGACATCTATACAGCCCAGCAATCAAACTTTAGTTTTTAAAAGTTGGCTTTCCAAAATAGACTCAGTGGTCCCTTCTCAATGTTTTGGGGTTTGATTCAGAAAAGTCCAGAATACAACTGAGCTTTTTTTTTTTTTTTCAAAAATATCATTCATTCATTCATTCATTATCTGTAACTGCTTATCCAATCCAGGGTCGCAGTGGGTCCAGAGCCTACATGGAATCATTGGGCACAAGGCGGGAATACACCCTGGAGGGGGCGCCAGTCCTTCACAGGGCAACACAGACACACACACACTCATGGACACTTTTGAGTCGCCAATCCACCTACCAACGTGTGTTTTTGGACTGTGGGAGGAAACCGGAGCACCCGGAGGAAACCCACACAGACACGGGGAGAACACACCAACTCCTCACAGACAGTCACCCGGAGCGGGAATCGAACCCACAACCTCCAGGTCCCTGAATTTGTGTGACTGCGACACTACCTTTGCTGACTCTCAAAGAGAATTGACAGATATTAAATAATTGATGATTTCCAGCTATAAAACCCCCTCATTTCTTACTAGCAGCTCAATACAGACTCACATTGTGTCATATACTGAACAACTGCTGGCTGAGCTAGTCTGAAATAAGTGACTGGGTTTAGATTCAGGTGACAATTTTACCCCATTTTCCAAAGATCTGACATCTGTTGGTAATGACAAAAAATTTGGCCTGGTTTAACCTTGGTAACTTTTCTTACACATTTAGGCTAAGTCCTTTTAACTTTTGAGTGTAAGATTTTGGGGCATGGGGTGAAAGTGAATTTTCAGACATTAGAGTGAAAAAACACATTTCCATTACAGGCTTAACTGAGCATGTGCATTTTGCAGGTGACTGTCACAGTTATTTTATGGTTTATAGGCTGCTCAACAAGCAGGACCAGGGAGATCAGATAAACCAGCACTAAACAAGCTTCAACCATCAGACTAATTTAGAC